>NC_057809.1:62298158-62298867 GCF_018294505.1 Triticum aestivum | reverse complement strand
GGGGGGGGTAATTAGTTTAACTAACTCGATTAGTGCTAATCCTAATTAGCTAACAGGGCTGGGCCCACCTGTCATTGAGTCAGGGCATCCAACTGGGGTCAAAACTCGCCGGACTTGGTCCACGGCTCGTCGCCGGTGAAGCCCGAGACGGCGGAGGGGGTCGGAATTCCTCCTCCGGCGACCAAATGGCCGGCGGAGGGCAGCTACGTGACGCTGAAGATCCCGCGCGTCGAGTGGTGCGGTCAGTTAGGCCGGGGGCGACCTATATCGACGGCGGCGAGCTCAAAGGCGGCGGCCGGAGCACGGCGAGGTCGGGGTTGGCGCTAGGGGGCACGGCAGGTCGCACAGGTGGGTGCGCTCGGCTCCTGGAAGGGTGCTGAGCACGTTGCCGTGCTCGGGAGTTAGCTACGGTGGCTCTAGCACCGTCTGCGTCATCGCCGGCGGTGAGGAACGGTCGGCTCCGACAGCCAGGGTGGTTAGAGGGCGCGGACGGGCACGGAGAGAGAGGGGAAATGGACAGGGGCTCACGGTGAGTTCGAAGAGAAGGTCGGCGTGCTCGGGGAGGCGGTGGAGACGGCGAATCAACGACGGCGGTGGTCGGAGCCCGAGGTGGAAGACGACGGCGATGGCGATGTTCCGGGCCCTCCCGGCTTGCGTGGCTCATCGAAGATGAAGGAGACAACGTGGCGGAGCTTCTGGGCGCGTCGGG
>NC_057809.1:61917091-61936058 GCF_018294505.1 Triticum aestivum | reverse complement strand
TATACATCTGTTTTCGCCTTAAAAATTGCCATGTACCTAAGTGACCGCGCGTGACGCCGGCTGTGTACACGCCCGCCGCAGCACTTTTGCATCCTCGTTGCCGCACTCGCGCGCCACCCGTCGCTGCTCCAGTCGCCGGAACAACCTCTATCGTCCGTCGTCGTCCCGCAAGGTCGCACCATGATACCCGCTGAACGCCACTCTCGCACGACCGCAACCCTCCCGCATCCTCGCCGCCGCACTCGCACACAGCCTGCTGCCGCTCCAATTGCCAGAAGGCCTTTGCCGCTGCAACCCCTCGCACGACCGCGACCCTCCTACATCCTCGCCGCCGCACTCGCATTCCGCCCGCCGCCGCTCAAATCACCGGAAAGCCTTTGCCGCCGCACCCTGCCTGACCAACGTCATTGGGGAAGGATGGGGTGGGGCGAGAATTGGGGGAAGTGGGTGAGCCCAGCTGAGGGGAGGAGTGGCTGAGAATTGTGGAAAGGGATAAGGTATGAGTGGGTGAACCTGGTGTGAACGAGAAAATCGTTCAGGTGAGTTTGCCTTTGACGTGAACGAAGGAGCTATGATGACGTGGCGACTTCACGTGCGCCAATACGCGTGCATGCGATCCAATGTTAACAAACTTGTTCGGGGCAAGATGCACAAACATAACACGTTCGGGAGTTATTGATTCCGTAAAATAGTTAGGTAGGCGCCACAAGGAGCTCCTCTTTGGCGCTCTCAGCGCCGCTTACACAAGTTGGTGCTCGAAGGCCATGGCTACTAGGTAGGCCCAGCATCACTAGCGCAATAACCATTGCAATGCGATGACTTTCATGTTTTATATATCCAAAAACAACACTATTTGTCCCTTGTTGTCCGTCCAACTATAATTTATTTGAAAATAGAAAACGTATTTTTATAAATAATCACAAATTTTAGAAAAGGTTCATTGACTTTTAAAAATAGAATCACGGATCTAATAAAAAAGTTCACAAATTCAAAAAATATTATCAATTTTGAAAGATGCTCACAAATTTGAAACAAGTTCACCAGATTTTTCAAAATGTTCCCTGGATTTTGGGGAAAACATTCACGGATTTGGAAAACTTTCTTTCATTTTCGTAACAAAAAATATGAATTAAAAGAAGTTCATCAAAATTAATTTTTTGACAAATTTGAAAAACATTCACTAGATTTTGAAAAAAACATGGATTTGAAAAGGTTCATAAATTTTGATAAAAAAGTTCGCCCATTTTGAAAAAACAAGTCACTTGATTTTTTTAAAAACTTCACAAAATCTGAAAAACGTTCACTGTTTTTTTAAAAAAAGTTAAACGATTTGATAAAAAAAGTACACAAATTCGTTCAAAAAATTTGAAAAACGTTCACTGGATTTTGAAAAAAAATCGCTGCGTTTGAGAAATTTCACACATTTTGAGAAAAGAAAGAAAAAGGAAAAAAGAAAAAGAAGAAGGAAGAAAAATGGAAAGAGAATGTAACATCAGGTTGAGAAGTCTAGGTGGCTACCGTAGCCAACTGTAAATGTGGACGTCGTATGTTCGAGTCACAAGAGTGTGGTCGTGTTTTAAAACCGAAAAATGAAAGGATAAACAGGCCAGCCAGCACGGAGTGGTAGTGTGCGCCGGTTTGCGGAAAACACTATAACGGGCGCCTTCAAATAGGGTTTGCCGACGCCACGGACGCGCCTGGGGCCTTCCTTGGACTGACATGTTTTTATTTGGTCTTGCTTTAAAACTATTATTAATCATGCATTTGAAAAAAAATATGTATAGAAGCAATGTTGACTATGTATTAAAAATATCAAACTTGTATTTGAAAAATACTAATCAAGCATTTGAAAATGTTAAAATGGGTATATAATGTAATGTTGATCATATATACAAAAACGTATCTTGTTTTAAAAAATGTTAATCCATCATTTAATTTTTTAAATGTGTATACAAAAAATATTGATCATGTATTAAAAATGTTAATCAAGCATTTAAAATACGTCAAATGTGTATAGAAAAGAATATTTCTCATGTAAATGTACACAAAAATATATATAATGTGTAGAAAAATTTCCTCATTTATTTAATAAATGTTAAGCAAGCACTTGAACCAAATGTTAAAAAGTGTGTGAAAAATATTAATCAAGCATTTTGAAAATGTTAAATGTGTATAAAAAAAGGTTGACCACCTATTAAGAAAATAAACTTGTATTTGAAAAATTTTAATCAAGTATTTGAAAATTGTCAAATGTGGATAGAAAAATGTTAACTATATATTTAAAAAATATTAAACTTTTATTTGGAAAAAAAGTTAACCAACCATTTGAAAAATGTTAAATCTGTATAGAGAAAGTGTTGACAATGTGTCCAAAAAATGTTAATTTTGTATTTAAAATTTTTAATGAAGATTTTAACAATGTTAAATGTATATAGAAAACAATTGACCATGTATTAAAAAAATTGTATTTAAAAACTGTTAAACACTTATTCCAAAAATGTATTAGTTATATACCAAAAATGTGTATAAAAAATGAAAACCGAGATAAAACGACAAACAAGATGAAAAACGGAAAATAAAGAAGCAAAATCAAAGAAAAGGCGGTGAAAACCGAAGAAACGGAAGAAAGAAACACCCCAGAAACAAAGAAAAATGGAAACCCTAAATAAAAAGAAGTGAAAATCAATGAGGAAACGAAGAAAACCTAGAAAAATAGAAAAGAAAACTGAGACGTTGCACTGTCGGCTGTTTGCCAACTCGGTCATGGGCCTAAGCCCAGGCTCATCTCCCTACCTGACGGCACATATATTGGAGGCATTGGTGAGTGCAACCAACACACCCACTTTCTCCTCGCGCAACCTTAGCCATCATCTACTCCTTGTCTCACCGTGCTGCTTTCGGCGATCCCATCCCGAGGACCGCGTGAATAGTCAGTCGGGCGAGCAGGCCTCCGAAACCCCGTCATTCAAGATCCTACACCGAGAGAAGGGCGATAGGGTTTTTGGGGAGAGTCTCGGCCCGACTGCTCCCGATCCGTCCCCGTCTTTGTCCGCTGCTTCGATTACTCCTGCATGGACACCATGGCTGTCCCCGCCAAGAAGAAGGCCACGGATGAAGCCGAGGTTGCTGTTGCCGTCGTGACCCTTGCCTGGCCTACCGGATGGTATGATTCGGCCATCCTCTACTTTCTCGTTCATGTGCTAGCCGTATATGATCTGTTCATAGATGTTTTGGTGCTATGCTATAGACGTGCGCACATGTTTAGGTTTCAGTATGAGTTGCATACTATGAATGCCATGTTTACCATTTGCTCGTGGATTAATCAAAAAAGTGCTAATATATCCAGCATTCTACTCGCTAAATCGGGTCTTTGTACTAAAAATAAATAAGGTGTGTGCTTATGTCTTGGCTAACTTCACTAGAGCCGTGGGTGGCAATAATGTTTGGTCCTCTTGCCGGAGTGTATCCCAACTAAGAGTTTTTTTTTTGCAGGGCAACTAAGAGTATTTGTTACCCTGCAAAAAGAAAACCTAAGAGTATTTGTTAGCGGACTGTAACCTTCTACCAGTCTAATAAATATTTCTTTCCCCAAAAAAAAGGTACAAAAAAATAGCAACTAGGCAATATACACATGACTAGTCATTACTTGTTGCATGATGCCTATATATATGCATACGGGGAGTAGGAGAGAGCTCTTGTGATCAAAATAAATAAATCAAATGGACTAGGTAGATTGTATGATGCTCCACGCTTGTTGCTTGGGAAGAGTGCTCATTTGCAAGGATCGTCACGGTGGACCATAGTCTAGTATCTCCTCGCTTGCCTTGCTTTTCGATTCAGCAAACCACCTATAGGCTTGGAAGGCATCAAGAATTGAGGGATTGCATAGAATTCTCATCTCGCTTGCACTGCATGAATACTTAGCTATAACACAGCCCCACTACGTACATGAAACCTATCAGGTTCTGCCTAACCTTCCTCCCTCAGCAAGTCCAGACGTGTCTCATCATCTCTGGATCACCCTATGTCCCTAAGTTAATTCGCACCGGGTGTTTTAGGTACACCATCGTTAACATTTGCATAAAATGTAGATCTGTCCAATGTGCTAACTGTCACTAGTTGAGTATCGGTTGGCCAATTAAATGATTAGACGAAAATCACAGTCCAGAACGCTCCCCTTCTACAGTCTGCTTGATTGTCCAAAAGAAAAAAAAATATAGTCTGCTCAACTAGTTTGTGAAATAGAATATCCTTCCGCCTGATTAGTGCAGCCTTGGAGCTACTCGTTGACTAGACAGGCCACATGTTTCTCTTTTTTTTCAGAAAATAATTCTTGTATTACTCAAAGATTAAGGCATACAATCTTATCCAGCAATGTTCAAGACTTTCCCTGGACCAGAGCCTAAGCGAACCGCAGTTCGGTTATTCAACTTACCAAAGTTAGCCATAAAATCACTGACATTATTACAGCTCGACGAATACGAGTAATACAAAAATCGAATTCCCACATGCTAGTTTTGATCTCACTGATAAAAATGCATACTTGGACCTGTTTTTTTTTTTCTGCTCTTCACCATGGAGATAATTTCCATACCATCAACTCTATCAATTCGCAAATTTCTCCACTGCAATGCTAAAGACAACCATTCCTTGACTGCTAGAATCTCAACCGTGCAAGTGTAAAGATGCCTACAAGAACTGGAAATAATAGCACCCTCATGATCCCAGAGAATCATACCAGTTCTTCCTAATCTCAACCGTGCAAGTGTAAGATGCCTACAAAAACTGAAATAATGACAGGGCATCTACAATGGGAGGTGCTTATCTAGACGCTTAGACAGAATAAAATAAATACCAGAAAAATTAAAAAGCGCTAAGCGTTGTCTGCTTCAATGCAAGGCGCTAACCAGGGGCGCTAAATTAATGGGAAAAAACAGCGCCTCGTCTCAGGCCGTGAAGGAAAGAGCCTAGCGCTCGGCTCCTTCTTTTGCGTCGAGGAAGCAACCGATGCCAGGATTGAGCGACGTAACTGCCGATTGGCCCGGGAATAAATCCTGGCGCCCGGCTGCTAGCGCCCGCGTTGGAGATGCCCTCATGATCCCAGAGAATCATACTAGTTCTTCCTACACCATAAAAGAAAGAACCATGGGTGTTCAGTTTAAGATGTCTAGGTGTCGGAGGCATCCATGGAGTAAGTGACAATGTCCTAGATAAGGGGCCTCTCACCACGTCGACTCCCGGCCTGGTGGCCCGGGCTGAGGACCCCTTGTGAGTTCTGTCCCAGGCCACATCAGGTGGCCCATGGCCTATAATCCGAAGATTTGAGAAGACTTAGAGCATCTACAGGTCGCCTCAAACCCGCCTCATACGCCCGGGCAAGCCGTCACGATTTTTTGACCCAGACGGCCCCCTCAAATGCACGGGCTGACCAGCACCCCTCATATCCAGCCCAAATATGGGGCGGGTAAGGGGGCGCCCGGGCGCACCCGGGCACGCCCACCACGTTGGACCGACGAAGGGTTCCTAGCCGGAAACGCCCTGAAATCCGGCGGTCCGAAGCTCGTCTCCTCCGCTAGACCGGTGGCGCCGCCCGGTGCAGCTCCGATGGGCAGCGTCGTGCCTAGCCCGACTATTTAAGCTGACCGGCGGCACCGAAGCCCTACTATCTATCCACATTTTCCTCCTCCTCATGTCCACCGCTGCCGCCACTTTCCATTCCACCCATCCGCCTAGTAGTTGTGCCCCACGCCGCCGGGTGAGGAGCGAGCCTTTTCTGATGCCAAAGCGCCGGCTCGAGCTCCTTGAGCTGATCCGGGCTAGGCGCAAAGCCTGGATCACCGCGGGGCTACCTCCGGATGTAGTGGATCCGGAGGAGGAGTTGGAGTAGGAGGACGAGGGCTAGGAGGAGGAGGATGAGGATGAGGGGGATGTGGGGGACGCTGGTGACATGGATCTGCAGGTGGAGCAATAGGCCATCCTTGATTCCCTCTAGTCGGAGTCGACTGTGGAGGCCAGACGCCTTGCCGGCAGGAGATGGAGGTGCGGGAGGCCGTGGAGAAGGCGGAGATGCTCACCTACATGGATGAGGTCGCGTAGGAGGAGGATGATCGAGAGGCCTCCTACCCGCTCGTCCAGCCGGCGCCCAGGGCCGTCGTCTTGGGCATCTCTGACGGTGAAGACTAATTAGGTTAGTACGTAGGATTTCTTTGCATGCTTTGTATGGATGTAGGGGATGCAATATGAGAGAGGAGGAGCAGAGTTGCTAATTTGAGGCGTGACCGATCACTGTCCGCGGATGGGCCCGGTCACGTCCACGGGCATTTGTGGGGTTAGATTTGCAAAATCCGACTGTAGATGCTCTTAGACGTACAAGATATCAAGCTGGATCCGTTGAGGAATCTATCTCCTCGTACGTAGCCAACTATGAAACATGTAACATTGGTGAAGGAAATATGCCCTAGACGCAATATTAAAGTTGTTATTTATATTTCCTTATATCATGATAAATGTTTATTATTCATGCTAGAATTGTATTAACCGGAAACTTAGTACATGTGTGAATACATAGACAAACAGAGTGTTACTAGTATGCCTCTACTTGACTAGCTCATTGAATCAAAGATGGTTAGGTTTTCTAGCCATATACATGAGTTGTCATTTGATTAACGGGATCACATCATTAGAGAATGATGTGATTGACTTGACCCATTCCATTAGCTTAGCACTTGATCGTTTAGTATATTGATATTGCTTTCTTCATGACTTATACATGTTCCTACGAGTATGAGATTATGCAACTCCCGAATACCGGAGGAACACTTTGTGTGCTACCAAATGTCACAACGTAACTAGGTGATTATAAAGGTGCTCTACAGGTGTCTCCGATGGTACTTGTTAAGTTGGCATAGATCAAGATTAGGATTTGTCACTCTGATTGTCGGAGAGGTATCTCTGGGCCCTCTCGTTAATGCACATCACTATAAGCCTTGCAAGCAATGTGACTAATGAGTTAGTTGTGGCATGATGCATTACGGAACGAGTAAAGAGACTTGCCGATAACGAGATTGAACTAGGTATTGAGATACCGACGATCGAATCTCGGGCAAGTAACATACCAATGACAAAGGGAACAATGTATGTTGTTATGCGGTTTGACCGACAAAGATCTTCGTAGAATATATGGGAGCTAATATGAAAATCTAGGTTCCGCTATTGGTTATTGACCGGAAACGTGTCTCGGTCATGTCTACATAGTTCTGGAACCCATAGGTCTGGACGCTTAACATTCGGTGACGATCGGTATTATGAGTTTATGTGTTTTGATGTACCGAAGATAGTTTGGAGTCCCGGATGTGATCACGGACATGATGAGGAGTATCGAAATGGTATAGACATAAAGATTGATATATTGGACGACTATATTCGGACACCGGATGAGTTTCGAGAGTAGCTTCATCATCACCGTCATCACACCGTCATGCTGACGAAGCTCTCCCTCGACACTCTGCTGGATCGTGAGATTGTGGGACATCACCAAGCTGAATGTGTGCGGATCGCGGAGGTTCCGTATGTTCGGTATTAGGATCGGTCGATCGTGAAGACGTACAACTACATCAACCGCGTTGTCATAACGCTTCCGATTTCAGTCTACGAGGGTACGTGGACAACACTCTCCCCTTTCGTTACTATGCATCACCATGATCTTGCGTGTGCATAGGAATTTTTTTGAAATTACTACTATCCCCAATAGTGCCATCCGAGCCAGGTTTATGCGTAGATGTTATATGCACGAGTAGAACACAAAGGAGTTGTGGCGTGGGTATATACATAAAGCTTGCCGTCACTAGTTGATTCTTGACTCGGCGGTATTGTTGGATGAAGCGGCCCAGGCCGACATTACGCGTACGCTTACGCAAGACTAGTTCTACTGACGTGCTTCACACATAGGTGGCTGGTGGGTGTCAGTTTCTCCAATTTTAGTTGAATCGGATTCAATGAACATGGTTCTTTTAGAAGATCAAAAAGCAATCACTATACCGCGTTGTGGTTTTTGATGCATAGGTAAGAACGGTTCTTGCTCAGCCCGTAGCAGCCACGTAAAACTTGCAACAACAAAGTAGAGGACGTCTAACTTGTTTTTGCAAGGCATGTTGTGATGTGATATGGTCAAGACATGATGCTAAATTTTATTGTATGAGATGATCATGTTTGTAATGGAGTTATCGGCAACTGACAGGAGCCATATGGTTGCCGCTTTATTGTCTGAAATGCAATCGCCATGTAATTGCTTTACTTTATCACTAAGCGCTAGCGATAGTCGTGGAAGCAATAATTGGCGAGACGACAACGATGCTTCGATGGAGATCAAGGTGTCAAGCGGTGACGATGGTGATCATGATGGTGCTTTGGAGATGGAGATCAAAGGCACAAGATAATGATGGCCATATCATATCACTTATATTGATTGCATGTGATGTTTATCCTTTATTCATCTTATTTTGCTTAGTACGGCGGTAGAATTATAAGATGATCTCTCACTAAATTTCAAGGTACAAGTGTTCTCCCTGAGTATGCATCGTTGCTAAAGTTCGTCGTGCCAAGACACCACATGATGATCCGGTGTGATAAGCTCTACGTTCACATACAACGGGTGCAAGCCAGTTTTGCACAAGTAGAATACTCAGGTTAGACTTGACGAGCCTAGCATATGCAGGTATGGCCTTGGAGCACTGAGACCAAAAGGTCGAGCGTGAATCATATAGTAGATATGATCAACATAGTGATGTTCACCATTGAAAACTACTCCATCTCACGTGATGATCGGACATGGTTTAGTTGATATGGATCACGTGATCACTTAGATGATTAGAGGGATGTCTATCTAAGTAGGAGTTCTTTAGTAATATGATTAATTGAACTTTAATTTATCATGAATGTTGTTGTAGATAGATAGCCCGTGATGTTGTTCCGTTGACTTTTAATGCGTTCCTAGAGAAAGCTAAGTTGAAAGATGATGGTAGCAACTACACGGAGTCCGTAACATGAGGATTATCCTCATTGCCGCACAAAAGAATTACATCCTGAAAGCACCGCTGGGTGACAAGCCTGCTGCAGATGCTACTGACGACGCTAAGAACGTCTAGCAGAGCAAAGTTGATGACTACTCAATAGTTCAGTGTGCCATGCTTTACGGCTTAGAACTAGGACTTCAACGATGTTTTGAATGTCATGGAGCATATGAGATGTTTCAGGAGTTGAAGTTAATATTTCAAGCAAATGCCCAAATTGAGGGATATGAAGTCTCCAATAAGTTCTACAGCTGCAAAATGGAGGAGAATAGTTCTGTCAGTGAGCATATACTCAAAATGTCTGGGTATAACAATCACTTGATTCAACTGGGAGTTAATCTTCCTGATGATAGTGTCATTGACAGAATTCTTCAATCACTACCACCAAGCTACAAGAGCTTCCTGATGAAGTATAATATGCAAGGGATGGATAAGACAATTCCCGACCTCTTCGCAATGCTAAAGGCCGCGGAGGTAGAAATCAAGAAGGAGCATCGAGTGTTGATGGTCAAAAAGACCACCAACTTCAAGAAGGGCAAAGGGAAGAAAGGGAACTTCAAGAAGAATAGCAAGCAAGTTGCTGCTCAAGTGAAAAAGCCCAAGTCTGGACCTAAGCCTGAGACTGAGTGCTTCTACTGCAAAGGGACTGGTCACTGGAAGCGGAACTGCCCCAAGTATTTGACGGATAAAAAGGATAGCAAAGTGAAAGGTATATTTGATATACATGTTATAGATGTGTACCTTACTAATGCTCGCAGTAGCGCCTGGATATTTGATACTGGTTCTATTGCTAATATTTGCAACTCGAAACAGGGGCTACGGATTAAGCGAAGATTGGCTAAGGACGAGGTGATGATGCGCGTGGGAAATGGTTCCAAAGTTGATGTGATCGCCGTCGGCACGCTACCTCTACATCTACCTTCGGGATTAGTTTTAGACCTAATTAATTGTTATTTAGTGCATGCGTTGAGCATGAACATTATATCTAGATCTTGTTTGATGCAAGACGATTATTCATTTAAATAAGAGAATAATGGTTGTTCTATTTATATTACACTATTGCAGGATGCTACTAACGCGACACTACGATTAGAGACCCTTCGAGAAACTGTGTGCGATGCCATAATCGCAAACGGTGCTGTATGAAAACCGTCAAAAAAGGTGAAAACATTTGCGATGGAGGATGCATCAAACACGATTCAGATTTTAGTTGTGTGTGTGATCCAGAGCATACGGTTCAGTCCAATGAACTGTTTGTGATGAGGCGGAACAAAAGAAACGGGAAGCCTGATGAAGGCGTGTGCCATATAGAGCATACGGTTCACTCGGATGAACTGTTTGTGATTAGGCAACACAAAAGAAACGGGTAGCCAAATGAAGGTGTGTGCGATATACAACATACAGTTCACTCAGATGAACTATTTGTGATTAGGCAACACAAAAGAAACGGTTAGCCAGATCAAGGTGTGTGTGATTTAGGGCATACGCTTCAGAAGGATTAACTGTTTGCGATTAGGAAACAGAACAGAAACGGGTAAGCCAGATCAAAGTGTCTGTGATTGATGGCATACACTTCACATGGATGACCTGTTTGTGATTAGCCACAACAAACTAAAACAGTTAGATAGATCAACGTGTGTGCGCTAGACGGGCACACCCATTCTTATTAAAAGACGTGTGCTGACATTGCCTATTGCGGTGCACCCTATGGTGCAAATGCACGTACGCGGCCGAGAAGGCTTACGTGCCCACGTTACGCCTTCCGTGAATAGTGCCTCACTTATAACCGTCAGTAAATTTTGAGCATGCATCCCGTCACATTCCAAATTGTAAACCTGTTCACATCGATCAAAACCTAAACGGTTTCCCACTTAGGAGCGTATTACTATGTGGTTATAAATACTACTACTCCAAGATGACTGCACATTCCTCCTCAACTCCTCATCCACAAAAAGTAAAAACAAACAAGTCATTCATCACCGTTCCCTTGCGTCCGCCATGGCCAGCGTGAGTTCTGGGTCGAGAGATTGCGACCAGGGAGAGGCGAGTCTGGAAGCGGGAGCATGAGAGATGTCCCGCCTCGCCACGATAGCAGCCAACATGTCCCGCCGCACGGCCGTAGCAGCAGAGAGGTCCCGCCACACCGTCGAAGCAGCACGGAGGACCTGCCGCACCGTCGATGCAGCAGACTGGTCCGGCCGCACCGCGGAGGTAGAAGAGATGTCCCATCGCGCCGCAAATGCAGTAGAGATCTCCTCCCTTGCCGCGGCGGCCTGGGAAAATGCCTCGCGGGCAGGCGAGGACTCGTTTGAATAGTCTACCGATGTCATACGGCAACTAAATGAGAGCAATGCGAAGCTCTGGGCCGAGCGTGACCTGCTGAGGGCGAAGATCATCGGAAGTGCGGAGCAGCAGGAGCAGACCACTGCCTTGTTGAAGAGGACCGGCGTCATCGTTGAGAAACTTATGGACGAGAATAACAAGCTGCGCATCGAGCGCAGAAGGCTGGTGGAGGAATTCGTGGATACTCTCAAGCAGCATCTTGAGGACAAGAAAGAGCTCGTCGCCGCTCGCCGCGGAGACTAGTTCCCGCGGCCTACAATAACGCACCAAGAAAGTAGAGATCAGCAAGCCAGATCATTGTCTTCCTTCCTCTTTTGCCCTCGTGTATTTCGTGCGTTGCCACATGTGGCTTTTTTTAATTATGTTTCTAAATATGTAAGACAATTATTATCCACTATCATCGTCCTTATATTCATCATGCTTGCTATAAGTCGCAGTCGATGCTATATAGGTCCGTCGGATCTTACATCAAGATCCATGCAAAATTTTCTTTTCAGATTTTCATTTTTCTCTCTTAAATCTCAGTCCAGTGAGACATAGCCATGCCATAGAACAGGTGCTCGGGCGCCATTAATGGAGACGTTGGGAGGGAGGTGCGCAGCGGGTAGCAGTCAAAGGGCTCTCCTCTGATGAGCACACGCAGGGGTCTGATCGCACGCCTCCCGTACTTAAATAGCTACCTCGCACGACATCTCCTAGCCAATAAAAAAAGGGGACGCGTGGCCGCACGTAATTGGTAAGTCGAATGCCCATGGTTTTAATAATACTTGTGTTTCCGATTTGTAACGTGACATCACTTGTTCCAAAATGACTTTGTTGATTATTAATTTGTGGGCCTTCACAAATCGGACAGAAAAATTACCACAACATATTGATGCCATGTCATGAGACCATGCCAAGTTTCATGATTTTTACGCGTGTTTTGAAATTACAGGAATTAAAAAACCAAGTTTCTCAATCTTTTCGGTCAAGCCACGATGCCCAGATGTTTGATTTCACTCCCATCTCTTACATGGGACCTAGAAATTCACCCAAGGACAACCAAGTGTTTTTTCAAACAACTATGGTGCACTGGAGCATGTGATTGTAGTTCAAATTTGAATTATGCATATTAAATGCCCAGAAACTCAATTAATGTATAAAAAAGGCGAAACGAAAACGGAATAATTCCAAAATTTAGCACGATACTTCTATTTGGTCTAATCTGACTGTGTAAAAAATTAAGGCGGGAGAAGGCAGTGTACGTATGTCGTTTCGCACATGGAGGTGACACGTTCCCTCTTGGAACCAGGAGCCATCTTGAGGGAAGCTCCGGTTTGCAAGAAGTTTACACCAAAGCTTGTCCCAATTCGGCCAAAAAATTTACTGCAGCATGTTGGTGCCATGTCATGACACCATGCCAAATTTCATGATTTTCAGCCGTGTTTTGGATTTACAGGAATTAAAAAACCAAGTTTCTGCATCATTCCAGCTGAGCCATGACACCCAGATGTTTGAATTTTATTCCAATTTCTTGCATGGGAGCTATAAATCCACCCAAAGACACACATGTGATTTTTCAGCAAACTTTGGTGCATTGGAGCATGTGCTTGTAGTTCAAATTTGAATTATGCACATTAAATGCCCACAAACTCAATTAATGCATAAAATGCCAAACGAACCCGAAATAATTCCAAATTTAAACACGACACTCATGTACTAGTTGCATGTTCACTGTACGTAAATGTTCTAGCAATTCAAACACCATCCTTTTGAAGGAAATATGCCCTAGAGGCAATAATAAAGTTATTATTTATTTCCTTATTTCATGATAAATGTTTATTATTCATGCTAGAATTGTATTAACCGGAAACTTAGTACATGTGTGGATACATAGACAAAACAAAGTGTCCCTAGTATGCCTCTACTTGACTAGTTCGTTTGTCAAAGATGGTTATCATTCCTAACCATAGACATGCGTTGTCATTTGATGAACGGGATCACATCATTAGGAGAATGATGTGATGGACAAGACCCATTCGTTAGCTTAGCATTACGATCGTTACAGTTTCATTGCTACTGCTTTCTTCATGACTTATACATGTTCCTCAGACTATGAGATTATGCAACTCCCGAATACCGGAGGAACACCTTGTGTGCTATCAAACGTCACAATGTAACTGGGTGATTATAAAGATGCTCTACAGGTGTCTCCGATGGTGTTTGTTGAGTTGGCATAGATCGAGATTAGGATTTGTCACTCTCTGTACCGGAGAGGTATCTCTAGGCCCTCTCGGTAATGCTCATCGCTATAAGCCTTGCAAGCAATGTGACTAATGAGTTAGTTACGGGATGTTGCATTACGGGACGAGTAAAGAGAGTTGCCGGTAACGAGATTGAACTAGGTATTGAGATACCGACGATCGAATCTCGGGCAAGTAACACACCGATGACAAAGGGAACAACGTATGTTGTTATGCGGTTTGAACGATAAAGATCTTTGTAGAATATGTAGGAGCCAATATGAGCATCCAGGTTCCGCTATTGGTTATTGACCGGAGATGTGTCTCGGTCATGTCTACATAGTTCTTGAACCCGTAGGGTCCGCACACTTAACGTTCTGTGACGATTTGTATTATGAGTTATGTGATTTGATGACCAAAGTTTGTTCGGAGTCCTGGATGAGATCGGGGACATGATGAGGAGTCTCGAAATGGTCGAGACGTAAAGATCGATACATTGGAAGGCTATATTCGGAAATCGAAAAGGTTCCGAGTGATTCGGGTATTTTTCGGAGTACCGGAGAGTTACGAGAATTCATATTGGGCCTTAATGGGCCATACGGGAAAGGAGAGAAAGGCCTCAAGGGTCGCCGCAGCCCTTCCCCATGGACTGGTCCGAATTGTACTAGGGAAAGGGGGCGCCCCCTTCCCTCCTTCTCTTTCCCCATTCCCTTTTTCCTATTCCATGTGGGAGGTGGAATCCTATTAGGACTAGGGAGTCCTAGTAGGACTCCACACTTTGGGCGCGCCCTATGAGGGCCGGCTGTCGTGGTTCTAAGCCTGACAGTAGAGTGGGGGGTAGGTATTGAGAGGCAAGGTCCTAGCTATGGAGAGGTTGTAAGCACAAGGGATGTACGAGTTCAGGCCCTTCTCGGAGGAAGTAACAGCCCTACGTCTCGGATCCCGGAGGCGGTCGAGTGGATTATGAGTATATGAGTTACAAGGTGCCGAACCCTTCTGCCTGTGGAGGGGGGTGGCTTATATAGAGTGCGCCAGGACCCCAGCCAGCCCACGTAGGAGAGGGTTTAAGGTGAGTTAAGTCTGGGGCGTTACTGGTAACGCCCCACATAAAGTGCCTTTACTATCATAAAGTCTACTTGATTACAGGCCGTTGCAGTGCAGAGTGCCTCTTGACCTTCTGGTGGTCGAGTGAGTCTTCGTGGTCGAGTCCTTCAAGTCAGTCGAGTGTGTCTCTCGTTGGTCGACTGGAAGGCGACTTCTTCTAAGGGTGTCCTTGGGTAAGGTAATTAGATCAGGTCCATGACCCTACCCTAGGTACATAACCCCATCATTAGCCCCCGAATGGATTGAGGCTTCGAGTGAGGAAGGAGTTGATGTCGTTTCCGATTAACCTTTGTGCCCTGGTCGTGCGTTGTCCTGGACCAAAGAATCTCTCCGTCGACAGGGAGCAATTTGCCTTCAGTCGACTCGATCCATTCTATTTTTGCGTCGAGTGATCTTTCGGGCTTCGACAATCTCCGAGTGACGGATCGCCGGAAACACCGCGTCTGACAGACTGATTTGCTGTTCGCGGATTCCGCGGGATGCGAAATTTGGGGACGCGCGCGAAGCGGGGTGGACCGCGGCGTTCGGATGGGACGGGGCATAGACGCCTCGATCTCCGCGCCGCCTTTTTCGCCACGTATCACGTCTGCATAACTGCTCCCAGATATGATTAGATCGACGGGCCCACCTGTCATCCACTCGGAAGGGACCTTATAAATGTGCCCGGCGAGGATTTCTGTGCTGCGCCTCAGCATTCTCTCCCTCTCTCTCCTTCCTTCTTCCCCGCCCAGCGCGCTCACTCTCGCCCCCGCACCACTTCCCTTCGCGCATCTCGCCGGCAACCATGGCCAAGGAGAAGACGGCGGCGCTGGAGCGCGCAAAGAAGGCGTCGGCGTCGGAGAAAGCGAAGGGGAGATCCACCAGCCGTGGAGGGTCCTCGTCCATATCCCGCCTGCCGAAGGGCTGGGTCCAAGGAGACTGGATCCAGTCGACCATCACATAGAAAGACCTCCTCGACATGGCCAACGAGGGCTTGATCCCTCACGGAGCTGCGAGGCTTCCGGGGAAGGAGTGGCAGCCTCAGCCAGAAGAGGGTGAGTGTGTGCTTTTGGCCACCCATGTTGATCGTGGGTTTTCCTTGCCGCCGAGTGTTTTCTTCCGTGGCTTCTTGAATTTCTTCGGAGCGCAGCTCCACCACTTTACCCCAAACTCCATTGCCTATCTTGCTGCATTCGTGTCCATGTGTGAGGGTTTCTTGGGCTGTCGACCGCACTGGGGTTTGTTCAAACATATATTCACGTGTCGCTCTCAGACCGTGAAGAAGGCGAGCCCAGGTGATGAGAGAACCCGAGTCGTCCAAATGTATGGGGGTCTGGGGATCCAGGTGAGGAATAAGAGCACCTTCCCGCCCATGACTTTTCCCGAGTCCGTCAGAGGCTGGCAGTCGACTTGGTTCTACTGCCAGGCCCAGTCGACGCCAGGGCAGTCGAGTGGACTCCCTCCGTTTACCATGGACCGAGTGAACAAGCCCTCCCCTCTGAAACTGATTCCGGAGGAGAAAGCTGACGTGAAGATGTTGATGGAGCGCGTGGTGCAGTTGGTTCGGGAGGGAGTGACGGGCATGGACCTCCTGGAGGTCTTCCTCAGGCGTCGCATCCAGCCCCTTCAGTTCCGGAGCCACTGCATGTGGTTGTACTGTGGGACCGAAGACGAGACTAGAGTCCATCCAAAAGCAGTCGACGACGTCACTCTGGAAAGATGGATGGTAGCCGTTACCGGAAACAAGGATAACCCACGCAGAGCCAGAAGGATTCCTCCACTCGACCACAACAGCGACCCAAACAAGGTACACTTGTCCTGCTCTCCACTGCGCTCTTGTCGCATCCATTTCTGTTTACCCTGCCGACTGGTCGACTGATCCTTGTCTGGACATCTGCTAGGCCCTCACCGAGCTGTACTCGATGCCCAATGGGGCACAAGCTTCGACTGAGGAGGGCGAGGCGAGCGGGGGCGAGAGCCAGGAAGAGGAGGAATGGGACTCGGATGTTGCAGAGGATGATGACGACGATGATGATGATGACGGTGATGAAGATGACGTCGAGGACGAGGAAGAAGAGGAGGAGGAGGTCATACCACTGCGCTCAGAAAGGCGGTCGAAGCTTGTGCACGACCCTTCGACCGAACGTGGTAAGGGGGTTGCGACCGCCACTCAGTCGACCAAGCGCCCTCGGACCACCTCTCCGGTGCCGACTGAAAAGGCGCCGAAGCAGCCCAGGGCGGCCTCGTCGAAGACGATCAAGCTCATGCCGAAGATGAAGGTGTCCATCCCCACCATATCAGGGTAACCGTGCTGCTCATATTTTCTTATTTTGTGTGAACTTTGTCTCTGGTCAACGCTGAAGTTAGTCGACTGATCCTTTGGAGTTGCAGTGCTGCTACTTCTGAAACCTCGGCCCGGGCTGATGACCACGAGATGGAGGACGCAGCAACTTCGAACCCAGGTACTGTATTCTTAACGCTGTTCTTAGTCGACTGACTCGCGATCTCTGATCCTGATCTTTCTCTGAAGCTCCACCCAATACTGTTATCAATCTTCCTGATGATGATGAGGATGAAGAGCCGCTGAAGCGCAGGAGGAGTCGGAAAACGTCCGCCAGTAAGGTGCCTCAGGATGTGACGGCGCCCGAGATTCTGACTGTGGAGGAAGAGAACATCACTCGACACACGGTGTCCTTCGCAGATCCATTGACGAGTGCTCAGCAGCCCTCCCTCTTCACGATGCACCACGTCCCAGAGGACCAAGCCGGCGCAGCGAAGGAGGCGATACGCCAAGCGGGAATCATGATGGAGCAGCTGAAGACCATCCGGGATGCGAGCCAGGCGGCTTATGACGCCAGTTCTGCCCTCCAAAGCAATGTCCAGGTCAGTCGACCGCTGTTTGTTCTGTTGGATATGCTACCAAAAACTTTTCTTTTTCGGAATCTATAGTAGTCACCCACTGGGTGTGTCGAATGAACTCCGTGTTAGCGGGGGCACGCTGAGTGCACCCGCTGGGTGTAGTCCCCAAGGCTAAGGTCGACTGCTGGCAGTCGGCCTTAGGCTTTATGATGTCAATTTTTCTGTCAGTCGACTATGTCGACTGGATTTCACAAACCGGTGGGGGCACGCTGAGTGCACCCACTGGGTGTAGTCCCCGAGACTGTGGTCGACTGCTTGCAGTTGATCACAGTCTTAGAGAATACATCTTTCCTTTTTTTTTGAGGTCGACTGGTCGACTTTGTCTTCAACAGGATTAGTGGGGGCACGCTGAGTGCACCCACTGGGTGTAGTCCCCGAGACTACGGTCGAATGCTTGTATTCGGCTGAAGTCTTAGAAACGTGAGTTTTTCCCTTTTTCACTCGGAAGTGAATTATATTTGACATTTAGTCGATTGGTTCTTCGTAGAACTCTTGTGATCTTGTGGCTCGCTACTCAGAGCTGGAACACAAGCATACTCAAGTCGAGCTGAGCTTGAAGCTGGTTCAGGAGAAGCTGACAAAGGCAAAGGAGGAGACCGAAGGTATGTTTGGTGAGACCCTGACGACTGCTTTTCCCCTTGCTTGTTTCAAAATCTGATCTTGCTGTAACTTGCAGGTAAGGTAAGGGAGGCTCAACAGAAGAAAGACCTTGAGCTAGCTGAGAAGATCAAGCTTGCTGACGAGAAGTTAGCTTCAGTCACCAAGCTCGAACAAGACAATACCAATCTGAAAGTTGCTCTTGGGATTGCCAACAAGGAGGTCGGTCGACTGAAAACTGATAAAGCTTCCCTGACCGACCAAGTCACCAAATTGACTGGGAAGAAAACTGATCTGGAGGCCTTCCTGAGTGGACTTGCCAAGAAGCTGTTTCTTATGCTTGAAGGTAAACCTCTATGCCTGGCAGACATTTCCAATTGTGATTTTTCCATTCGACCATCACCTTGACTTAGTGATCACCCTTGCAGAATTTTGTCAAAACTTTGAAGAAGAAACTAGCCGGCTGGAGCCAAACCTCGACCCCGTCAATTCTCCGGTGAACGATGAAGTTGCCATGGATGTTCTCCGACTGGAGTCCCGTGTTGCAGCTGTCGTGGACTATCTCGCAAGGCTGAAGGCCGCCACATCTCGCATCGACTCGACGCTTTGGCCTGAGGAGACACTTCAGAATGACCTTGAATCGCTGATGGCCCGGTTGAACACGATCCCTGGTCGAGTGCAGGAATGGAAGAAGTCCTCGGCTCGGTGTGGTGCAGATGTTGCTCTGTGTCTTGC
>NC_057809.1:61886285-61915716 GCF_018294505.1 Triticum aestivum | reverse complement strand
GAGTAAGAGGGTTGCTCTACACTCGGTAGGATTTTTGTAACTTAGGCGAGTGTTTGGACTGCAGCTAAGCCTCCGAGTGAGAGGGTTGCTCTTCACTCGGTAGGACTTTTGTAACTTAGGCGAGCACAGGGCTGCAGCTAAGCCCCCGAGTGAGAGGGTTGCTCTACACTCAGTAGGATTTTGATAACTTAGGCGAGTGCTTGGACTGCAGCTAAGCCTCCGAGTGAGAGGGTTGCTCTTCACTCGGTAGGATTTTTATAACTTAGGCGAGCACAGGGCTGCAGCTAAGCCCCTGAGTGGAAGGCTGGCTTACCACTCGGTAGGATTTTTATAACTTAGGCGAGCACAGGGCTGCAGCTAAGCCCCCGAGTGGAAGGCTGGCTTACCACTCGGTAGGATTTTTATAACTTAGGCGAAACAGATTCGCAGCTAAGCCTCCGAGTGGGAGTCTGGCTCGCCACTCGGTAGGATTTTTACAAACTTAGGCGAAATGGATTCGCAGCTAAGTCACCCACTGAGGGGGAATTTTACTGGACAAAAATAAAAAGCGACAGAAATTATGGAGGGACTATGACACTATTATTTTGAGGTCCATGAACTACAGCAGTACTTTATTGCAACTCATCCGAGTGATAAAACTTAAGTGTAAAATGGGCGGAGTAGCTCCGCGTTCCAAGCTCGGGGCTCGTCGATATTATGCTCGACGTTGTAAAGACGGTACGCCCCGTTGTGGAGAACCTTGGTGACGATGAAGGGACCTTCCCAAGAAGGAGCAAGCTTGTGTGGTTTGTGCTGATCCACTCGGAGAACCAAATCTCCTTCCTGGAAGGCTCGACCTCTCACATTTCTGGCGTGGAAACGACGCAAATCTTGTTGGTAAATGGTCGACCGGATCAGAGCCATCTCCCTTTCTTCCTCTAAAAGGTCGACTGCGTCTTGCCGCGCTTGTTCAGCCTCTGCTTCGTTGTAGATTTCAACTCGAGGAGCATTGTGGAGAAGATCACTCGGCAAGACTGCTTCAGCTCCGTAGACCAAGAAGAATGGAGTTCTTCCGGTCGACCGATTAGGTGTGGTCCGCAGTCCCCAGAGTACTGAGGGAAGTTCGTCGACCCAAGCTCCAGCCGCGTGTTTGAGATCACGCATCAGTCGAGGCT
This sequence comes from Triticum aestivum, assembly GCF_018294505.1. Lineage (NCBI taxonomy): Eukaryota > Viridiplantae > Streptophyta > Magnoliopsida > Poales > Poaceae > Triticum > Triticum aestivum. The sequence continues at coordinate 61,914,562 of NC_057809.1, read as the reverse complement.
TCAATCCCTTAAGAATCAGTCCATTAGCTCGCTCTGCTTGTCCATTCGACTGCGGATGGGCGACTGAAGCATAGTCGACCCGTGTGCCCTGGGAGTTGCAGAAAGCTCTGAATTCCTCTGAGTCAAAGTTCGACCCATTATCCGTAATGATGCTGTGTGGGACTCCATATCTGAATATTAGTTCCCTGATGAAGCTTACAGCAGTACCGGTGTCAAGGCTCTTGATTGGTTTAGCCTCGATCCACTTGGTGAACTTGTCGACTGCCACCAGTACATGCGTGAAGCCACTTCGTCCTGTTCTCAAAGGACCGACCATGTCCAATCCCCATACTGCGAAAGGCCAGACGAGTGGAATGGTCTTCAGAGCCGACGCAGGCTTGTGTGACATATTCGAGTAGAATTGACATCCCTCGCACTTATCCACTATCTCTTTTGCCATCTCATTCGCCTTTGGCCAGTAAAATCCGGCTCGGTATGCTTTGGCCACGATGGTCCGAGAGGACGCATGATGACCACAGGTCCCCGAGTGAATATCATTGAGGATGAGTCGACCTTCTTCTGGTGTTATGCACTTCTGACCAACTCCAGTCGCGCTTTCTCTGTATAATTGTCCTTTGATTACGGTAAAGGCCTTAGATCGGCGGACGATCTGTCGAGCCTCTTCCTCATTCTCCGGGAGCTCTTTCCTCAGGATATATGCGACATACGGAATCGTCCAGTCGGGAATGACCACCAAAACCTCCATGATCAAGTCGACCACCGCTGGGACTTCAACTTCAGTCGGATTTGTGGCACTCTTGGGCTGTGGAGTTTCTTCGGTGAAAGGATCCTCTTTGACTGACGGAGTGTGTATATGCTCCAAGAACACACCACTCGGAATGGCTTCTCTCTTGGAACGTATCTTTGCTAGATCATCAGCTGCTTGATTTTTCAGTCGGGGTATATGATGGAGCTCCAACCCCTCGAACTTCTTTTCCAGCTTCCTCACTGCACTGCAGTATCCAGTCATGGCTGGGCTTCTCACGTCCCACTCTTTCATCACCTGATTGACCACTAAATCCGAGTCGCCATAGACCATCAGGCGACGGACGCCGAGTGAAATGGCCATGCGCAACCCATATAAGAGGGCTTCATATTCTGCCTCATTGTTGGAGGAATCAAAGTGAATCTGGAGCACATACCTGAGCTTATCTCCTCTGGGGGAAACCAGGACAACCCCAGCACCGGAACCATTCAACATCTTAGAGCCATCAAAAAACATGGTCCAATGCTCCGAGTGAACTTCAGTCGGCTGCTGCTGTTCAATCCACTCGGGAAGGAAATCTGCTATTGCCTGGGACTTAATGGCTTTCTTTGCCTCAAACTTGATATCAAGGGGAAGAAGTTCAATCGCCCATTTGGCCACTCGACCAGTTGCATCTCTGTTGTGCAAAGTCTCTGATAGTGGAGCGTCGCTGACGACTGTGATGGAATGATCAGAGAAATAATGAGCAACTTTCTTTGTGGTCATGTATATTCCATACACAAGCTTCTGATAATGAGGATATCTCTGCTTGGATGGAGTCAAGACTTCAGACAAATAATACACTGGGCGCTGAACTTTGAGAGCTTTTCCTTCTTCTTCCCGCTCGACCGTTAGCACAGTACTGACAACTTGTCCTGTGGCTGCGATATAGAGCAACAGAGGCTCTTTGCTAATTGGAGCAGCAAGCACCGGCTGGGTGGAGAGCAGAGCTTTTAGCTCGGCAAACGCTGCATCAGCTTCTGGAGTCCACTCGAACTTGTCTGTCTTCTTCATCAGTCGGTAAAGAGGTAATGCCTTTTCACCGAGTCGTGAGATGAATCGACTTAATGCGGCCAAGCATCCAGTAAGCTTCTGGACATCATGCACTCGCACAGGGCGTTTCATTCGGAGAATAGTGCCAATCTTCTCTGGGTTAGCGTCGATTCCCCGTTCGGAAACGAGAAAACCGAGTAACTTGCCACCAGGAACTCCAAATGTGCACTTTGATGGATTGAGCTTGATATCATACCTTCTGAGGTTGGCAAATGTTTCGGCGAGGTCAGTGAGCAGGTCGGAACCTTTTCGCGACTTGACAACGATATCATCCATATAAGCTTCCACATTCCGACTGATTTGAGTGAGTAGACACTTCTGAATCATTCGCATAAATGTGGCTCCGGCATTCTTGAGGCCGAATGGCATGGTGATATAGCAGAAGCACCCGAATGGAGTGATGAAAGCTGTTTTTACCTCGTCGGGCCCGTACAGACGGATCTGGTGGTACCCGGAGTAGGCATCTAAAAAAGATAACCTCTCACATCCCGCGGTCGAGTCAACAATTTGATCTATGCGAGGGAGAGGAAAATGATCTTTCGGGCAGGCCCGGTTGATGTGCTTGAAATCAATGCACATTCGGAGCGACTTGTCCTTCTTAGGAACCATGAAGACATTAGCGAGCCACTCGGAGTGGTATATCTCTCGGATAAATCCTGCCGCCAACAGTCGAGCCACTTCTTTGCCAATGGCTTTTCTCTTCTGGACGGCGGACCGCCGAAGATGCTCTTTGACTGGTTTTGCAGATGAGTCGACTCTTAGGCGATGCTCAGCCAGTCCCCTGGGAACACCTGGCATGTCAGCGGGCTTCCATGCAAAAATGTCCCAGTTCTCACGGAGGAACTGGATGAGCGCTTCTTCCTATTTTGGGTCGAGTGTCGTGGAGATGCGGGTAGGAGCTGCTTCGGGGTCGGTCGGGTGAATGTGAACAGGCTTCGTCTCACCGGACGACTGGAATGCAGACTCTGTGGCGGGCTTCTTGGATCGCAGCAAGTCACTCGGATCTGCGTTTTGCTTGTATTCTTCGAACTCGACTGCTGTCACCTGGGAATCGGCAATCTTGGAGCCCTTCTGAAAGCACTCTTCTGCCTTTTTCCTATCACCGGTGACAGTGATCACTCCTTTGGGACCGGGCATCTTCAATTTGAGGTATACGTAGCATGGTCGAGCCATGAACCGCGCGTAAGCTGGTCTCCCCAAAATGGCATGATATGCACTCTGAAAATCCACGACCTCAAACGTCAACTTTTCTTTGCGAAAATGCTTTGAATCGCCAAACACCACGTCCAAAGCTATCTGGCCGAGTGACTCGGCCTTCTTCCCTGGTATAACTCCATGAAAGCTCATGTTACTAGTGCTCAGTCGGGACATCGGAATGCCCATACCTTTCAATGTGTCTGCATACAATAAGTTCAGCCCACTTCCACCATCCATCAGCACCTTTGTCAGTCGAGTGCCTTCGACAACTGGATCGACCACCAAAGCTTGCCTCCCAGGGGTGGCAATATGAGTCGGGTGATCAGATTGGTCGAATGTGATGGGTGTTTGAGACCACTTCAGATAATTTGCTTTTGCGGGGGCAACCATGTTCACCTCTCGGTTAATCACTTTCAGTCGACTTCTGCTTTGCACATCTGCAAAGATCATCAGAGTGGAGTTGATATGCGGATATCCTTCCTCACTGTCCTCCTTGTCTTCGGCCTTGTCCGACTCCTTCTCCTTGTCCTTAGACTGTTTTCCCTGAAACTGCTGGATCAGGAGTCGACATTGGCGAGTGGTGTGCTTCGGGTAAATGATATTCCCCTCTTCGTCTTTCTTCGTGTGAATGTGACATGGCATATCCATCACGTCGTTACCTTCTTTATCCTTTACCTTCTTGGGGTTCCAGGATCCTTTTGGTTTCCCCTTAAACTTTCCTTGAGTCACGGCCAGAGCCTCTCCAGGAGCTGCCGGTTCAGCCTTCCGCTTCTGTTTCCGACTGGTGTTTCCTTTTTCCGATTGACTCGGCTTGTGCTTGCCGCTTCGGAGTCGGTCTTCTTCTTCGCCGTTGGCGTACTTGGTAGCAATCTCCATCATCCGACTCAAGGTCATGTCACCGGTTCGACCAAACTTCAAACTCAGTTCTCTGTTCTTGACACCATCTTTGAAGGCGCAGACTGCCTGATGATCAGACACATTCTCCACAGTGTGGTGCAAAGTGATCCACCTCTGAATATATTCTCTGAGAGTCTCATTAGCCTTTTGCACGCAGACTTGCAACTCTGTCAATCCAGCTGGTCGCTTGCAAGTTCCTTCAAACGTTCTGATGAACACTCGGGACAGATCTTCCCAAGTGTAAATGCTGCTAGGAGGTAATTGAGTCAACCATGCCCTGGCAGAACCTTCCAGCATGAGGGGCAAGTGCTTCATGGCCACTTCGTCGTTCCCACCACCAATCTGAACTGCCACTCGGTAGTCTTCAAGCCAAGTTTCAGGCTTTGACTCACCAGTGAACTTGCTGACTCTTGTTGCCAACCTGAAATTGGGAGGGATAACTGCGGCTCTGATAGCCCTGCTGAAACATTCAGGGCCAGAAACATGCACTCGACTGCTTGTGGGTACATCTCTGTCGAGTGCACCTCGATGGGCTCTGTTCCGGTCGACCAACCCTTGCACGATAATGGATCACGCGTCGAAGCCTGGTTCTCTGGGGTCGACTGGAACCCTACGCCCTGTACTGTACTGACGCCTATCATCTGGCTGCCGAGGAGCGTAAGACCCACCCCTCGGAGGGGAATAGGGCACTCGACGCCTGTCATCTCGGTCGAGTCTGTCGTCATATTGATCTCGTCGATTCCCGCGCCCTTCGCGCCGCGGAGGCGATCTGGGGCTGTGCGCCGACTGAACCGTATTCACAGTGATGGATCGACTGTGAATTCTGTTGCGCGACTGAGACACGGCTGAATTCTGATCTCCTGCTGCCCGGAGTAGATCCCTGATCTGCAACAAACCCCTGCCAGCTTCCGACTGCGAAGGCTGGATGGACTCTGCTATACGGGTCGCAGCTGCTAAATTCTGAATTGGGGTTCGATATACCTGAGTCGGCGGGAAGAGTTGGCATCGACTGGTGTCGGGAACTCGTTGCCGCGCGCGCTCGTCGAGTGCTCGCTGAAGGTTCTCCAGTCGAGTGCGCTCGGCCAAATTGGCCAGACGCGCCTCCTCCAAGGCACGAGCCTCGGGGGTTTCTCCTGCGATGGGAATACGCAGGGGATCCTCGTTCCTGCGGCGAAGTTCCTCTCTTTGCAGAGAGTCGAGTGGCTCAGGCTGGTACTCTTCGTAGCCTCGTGTAGGATCGCCGCCGTCACCTGCTCCACCTCCACGGGCGAAGCCAGGGGGACTGTGGGGCCCGTCGACCATCAAGATTTCCGCCGCTGGATCACTGCTACCGCACTCGGATGCAGTCTCTACGGAGCCAGTCGACTGATCGAACAAGCCGTAGAGAGGTTCGTCGGGCTCGATTGCCGCAACTTGGATGGTGGCCGATTGGCGAGCCACCGCGTGCCTCACCCATCGCTGAAGCCTCGACCGGCCTGAGCGCTTGCGCTGGCGGGAGACCGGGAGGGTGGACGATAAAGGAGCCGACCGATACTGGGTCGATGGTTGCCGCAGCAGAACGCCACGGACACATGCGCGAAAATGCGTCGCACCGCGGACGGGGAGCGCATCCACGTCGAGTGGAGCCTCCTGGAGCCATGCGGAGTCGTCGGCGATGAAGGCGAGAGTGCCGAGACGGATCTCTTGACCCTCGACCAAAAATCCAGCAGACACCATGATGAAAGTACTCGGAAGAATCGCAACTTCTCCACAAAATCGCTAAAACACCTGCCCCACGGTGGGCGCCAACTGTCGTGGTTCTAAGCCTGACAGTAGAGTGGGGGTAGGTATTGAGAGGCAAGGTCCTAGCTATGGAGAGGTTGTAAGCACAAGGGATGTACGAGTTCAGGCCCTTCTCGGAGGAAGTAACAGCCCTACGTCTCGGAGCCCGGAGGCGGTCGAGTGGATTATGAGTATATGAGTTACAAGGTGCCGAACCCTTCTGCCTGTGGAGGGGGGTGGCTTATATAGAGTGCGCCAGGACCCCAGCCAGCCCACGTAGGAGAGGGTTTAAGGTGAGTTAAGTCTGGGGCGTTACTGGTAACGCCCCACATAAAGTGCCTTTACTATCATAAAGTCTACTTGATTACAGGCCGTTGCAGTGCAGAGTGCCTCTTGACCTTCTGGTGGTCGAGTGAGTCTTCGTGGTCGAGTCCTTCAAGTCAGTCGAGTGTGTCTCTCGTTGGTCGACTGGAAGGCGACTTCTTCTAAGGGTGTCCTTGGGTAAGGTACTTAGATCAGGTCCATGACCCTACCCTAGGTACATAACCCCATCACCGGCCTCCTCCTCCCTCAGTCCTTTATATACGTGGCCAGGGGGCACCCCATAGACACACAAGTTGATCATTGATCCCTTAGCTGTGTGCGGTGCCCCCCCACCATAATCCACGTCGGTCATATCATCGTAGTGCTTAGGCGAAGCCCTGCGATGGTAGCATCATCATCACCGTCATCACGCCGTCGTGCTGACAAAGCTCTCCCTCGACACTCATCTGGATTGAGAGTTCATGGGACGTCACCGAGCCGAACGTGTGTAGATCGCGGAGGTGTCGTACTTTCGGTACTAGGATCGGTCGATCGTGAAGACATACGACTACATCAACTGCGTTGTCATAATGCTTCCGCTTACGGTCTACGAGGGTACGTAGACAACACTCTCCCCTCTCGTTGCTATGCATCACCATGATCTTGAGTGTGCGTAGGAATTTTTTTAAATTACTGCGTTCCCCAACAGTGGCATCCGATCCAGGTCTATGCGTAGATGTTATATGCATGAGTAGAACACAAAGGAGTTGTGGGCATGGGTATATACATATTGTTTTCCGTCACTAGTTGATTCTTGATTCAGCGGTATTGTTGGATGAAGCGGCTCAGACCGACATTACGCGTACGCTTACGCGAGACTGGTTCTACCGACGTGCTTCACACACAGGTGGCTAGTGGGTGTCTGTTTCTCCAACTTTAGTTGAATCGGATTCAATGAACAGGGTTCTTTCTGAAGATCAAAGAGGAATCACTATACTGCTTTGTGGTTTTTGATGCGTAGGTAAGAACGGTTCTTGCTCAGCCCATAGCATCCACGTAAAACTTGCAGCAACAAAATAGAGGACGTCTAACTTGTTTTTGCAGGGCATGTTGTGATGTGATATGGTCAAGACGTGATGAGATATAAATTGTTGTATGAGATGACCATGTTTTGTTAAAGTTATCGACAACTGGCAGGAGCCTTATGGTTGTATCTTTATTGCATAAGATGCAAGCACCATATAATTGCTTTACTTTATCGCTATGTGATAGCAATAGTTGCAAAAGCAATAGTTGGTGGGACGACCATGTGACGACACGTTGATAAAGATCAAGATGATGGAGATCATGGTGTCATGCCAGTGACGATAGAGACCATGACGGTGTTTTGGAGATGGAGATCAAAGGCACACGATGATTATGGCCATATCATGTCACATATTTTGATTGCATGTGATGTTTATCCTTTATGTATCTTATTTTGCTTAGTTCGGCGGTAGCATTATAAGATGATCTCTCACTAAATTTCAAGGTATAAGTGTTCTCCCTGAGTATGCACCATTGCGACAGTTCGTCGTGCCGAGACACCACGTGATGATCGGGTGTGATAAGCTCTACATTCACATACAATGGGAGCAAGCCAGTTTTGCACATGCGGAATACTAGGGTTAAACTTGAAGAGCCTAGCATATGCAGATATGGCCTCGGAACACTGGAGACCGAAAGGTCGAGCGTGAATCATATAGTAGATATGATCAACATAGAAAACTACTCCATCTCACGTGACGATCGGACATGGTTTAGTTGATTTGGATCACGTGATCATTTAGATGACTAGAGGGATGTCTATCTAAGTGGGAGTTCTTAAGTAATATGATTAATTGAACTTTAATTTATCATGAACTTAGTCCTGATAGCATTTGCATAACTATGTTGTAGATCAATAGCTCGTGATGTAGCTCCCCGTTTATTTTTGATATGTTCCTAGAGAAAAACTATGTTGAAAGATGATAGTAGCAATGATGTGGACTAGGTCCGTGATCTGAGGATTATCCTCATTGCTGCACAGAAGAATTATGTCCTTGATGCACCGCTAGGTGACAGACCTATTGCAGGAGCAGATACAGATGTTATGAACGTTTGGTAAAGCTCGGTATGATGACTACTTGATAGTTTAGTGCACCATGCTTTACAGCTTAGAACCGTGACTTCAAAAACGCTTTGAATGCCACAGAGCATATAAGATGTTCTAAGGGTTGAAATTGGTATTTCATACTCATGCCTGTGTCGAGAGGTAGAAGACCTCTGACAGTACTTTGCCTACAAGCTGGAGGAGAATAGCTGAACTAGTGAGCATGTTCTCAGATTGTGTGGGTACTACAATTGCTTGAATCAAGTGGGAGTTAATCTTCCAGATAAGATAGTAATTAACAAAGTTCTCTAGTCACCATCACCAAGTTACTAGAACTTAGTGATGAACTATAATATGCAAGGGATAACAAAAGTATTTCCCAAGCTCTTCGCGATGCTGAAATCGGCGAAGGTAGAAATGAAGAAATAGCATCAGGTGTTGGTGGTTAACAAGACCACTAGTTTCAAGAAAAAGGGCAAAGGGAAAGAAAGAGGAACTTCAAAGAAGAATAGCAAGAAAGTTGCTGCTCCCATGAAGAAGGTCAAAGCTAGACCCAAGCCTGGAACTGAGGGCTTCTACTGCAAAGGAAATAGTCACTGGAAGTGGAACTGCCCTAGATACTTGGCGGATAAGAAGGATGGCAAAGTGAACAAAAGTATATATTTGATATACATGTTATTGATGTGTACTTTACTAATGTTTATAACAACACCTCAATATTTGATACTGGTTCAGTTACTAAGAGTAGTAACTCGAAACGGGAGTTGCAAAATAAACAGAGACTAGTTAAGGGCGAGGTGATGATGTGAGTTGGAAGTGATTCCAAGGTTGATAAGATCACCATCGCACACTCCCTTTACCTTCGGGGTTAGTGTTGAACCTAAAATAAATGTTATTTGGTGTTTGCGTAGAGCATAATATGATTGGATCATGTTTATTGCAATACGGTTACTCATTTAAGTCAAGGATAATTGTTATTCTGTTTACATGAATAAAACCTTCCGAGGTCATACACCCAAGGTGAATGGTTTATTCAATCTCGATCGTAGTAATACACATATTCATAATATTGAAGCCAAAAGATGCAAAGTTAATAATGATAGTGCAACTTATATGTGGCACTGCCGTTTATGTCATATTGGTGTAAAGCGCATGAAGAAACTCCATGCTGATGGGCTTTTGGAATCACTTGGCTATGAATCATTTGATGCTTGTGAACCATGCCTCGTGGGCAAGATGACTAAAACTCCATTCTCCGGAACAATGGAGCAAGCAACTAATTTATTGGAAATAATACATACTGATGCATGCAATCCGATGAGTGTTGACGCTCGCGGCGGGTATCGTTATTTTCGGATGTTCACAAATGATTTGAGCAGATATGGGTATATCTACTTGATGAAACATAAGTCTGAAATATTTGAAAAGTTCAAAGAATTTCAGAGTGAAGTGGAAAATCATCGTAACAAAAAAAATAAAGTTTCTACGATCTGATCACGGACGAATATTTGAGTTTCGAGTTTGGTCTTCAACTAAAACAATGTGGAATAGTTTCACAAATTCATGCCAACTGGAGCAGCACAACATAATGGTGTGTCCGAACGTCATAACCATACTTTATTGGATATAATGCAATCTATGATGCCTCTTATCGACTTACCACTATTGTTTTGGGGTTATGCATTAGAGACAGCTGCATTCACGTTAAATAGGGCACCATCTAAATCCGTTGAGATGACACCATATGAACTATGGTTTGGCAAGAAACCAAAGCTGTCGTTTCTTAAAGTTTGGGGTTGCGATTCTTATGTGAAGAAGTTTCAAACTGATAAGCTCGAACCCAAATCGGAGTAGTGCATCTTCATAGGATACCCAAAAGAAACTGTTGGGTACACCTTCTATCATAGATCCGAAGGCAAGATATTTTGTTGCTAGGAATGGATCCTTTCTAGAGAAGAAGTTTCTCTCGAAAGAAGTGATTGGGAGGAATGTAAAACTGGATGAGGTAATTGTACGTTCTCCCGAATTGGAAACTAGTTCATCACATAAATCAGTTTTAGTGATTCCTACATCAATTAGTGAGGAAGTTAATGGCGATGATCATGAAACTTCAGATCAAGTTACTACCGGACCTCGTAGGTCAACCAGAATACGCTCTACACCAGAGTGGTACGGTAATCCTGTTCTGGAGGTCATGTTACTTGACCATGACAAACCTACGAACTATGAGGAAGCGATGATGAGCCCAAATTCCGCGAAATGGCTTGAAGCCATGAAATCTGAGATGGGATCCATGTATTAGAACAAAGTATGGACTTTGATTGACTTGCCCGTTGATCGGTGAGCCATTAAGAATAAATGGATTTTCAAGAGGAAGACGGACACTGATAGTAGTGTTACTATCTACAAAGCTCGAATTGTCACAAAAGGTTTTCGACAAGTTTAAGATGTTGACTATGATGAGATTTTCTCACTCATAGCGATGCTTAAGTCTGTCCGTATCATGTTAGCAATTGCCACATTTTATGAAATTTGGCAAATGGATGTCAAAACTGCATTCCTTAATGGATTTCTTAAAGAAGAGTTGTATATGATGCAACAAGAAGGTTTTGTCAATCCTAAAGGTGCTAACAAAGTGTGCAAGCTCCAGTGATCCATCTATGGACTGGTGCAAGCATATCGGAGTTGGAATATATACTTTGATAAAGTGATCAAAGCATATGGTTTTATACAGACTTGCGGTGAAGCCTATATTTACAAGAAAGTGAGTGGGAGCACTACAACATTTCTAATAAGTATATGTGAATGACATATTGTTGATCAGAAATAATGTAGAATTTTCTGGAAAGCATAAAGGAGTGTTTGAAAAGAGTTTTTCAAAGAAAGACCTCGATGAAGATACTTAAATATTGAGCATCAAGATCTATAGAGATAGATCAAGACGCTTGATATGTTTTCAATGAGTACAAACCTTGACAAGATTTTGAAGTAGTTCAAAATGGAAAAGTCAAAGAAGGAGTTCTTGCATGTGTTGTAAGGTGTGAAGTTGAGTAAAGACTCAAAAACCCGACCACGGTAGAAAATAGAAAGAGAATGAAAAGTCATTCCCTATGCCTCAGTCATAGGTTCTATAAAGTATGCTATGCTGTGTACCAGACCTATTGTGTACCTCACCATAAATTTGGCAAGACGGTACAATAGTGATCCAGGAGTGGATCACTGGACAACGGTCAAAAATATCCTTAGTGGAATAAGGAAATGTTTCTCGATTATGGAGGTGACAAAGAGTTCGTGGTAAAGAGTTACATCGATGCAAGCTTTGACACCGATCTGGATGACTCTAAGTCACAATCCGGATACATATTGAAAGTGGGAGCAATTAGCTAAAGTAGCTCCGTGTACAGCATTGTAGACATAGAAATTTGCAAAATACATACGGATCTGAATTTGGCAGACACATTGACTAAACTTCTCTCACAAGCAAAACATGATCACACCTTAGTACTCTTTGGGTGTTAATCACATGGTGATGTAAAACTAAGATTATTGACTCTAGTAAACCCTTTGAGTGTTGGTCACATGGAGATGTTAACTATGGGTGTTAATCACATGGTGATGTGAACTATTGGTGTTAAATCACATGGCGATGTGAACTAGATTATTGACTCTAGTGCAAGTGGGAGACTGAAGGAAATATGCCCTAGAGGCAATAATAAAGTTATTATTTATTTCCTTATTTCATGATAAAAGTTTATTATTCATGCTAGAGTTGTAATAACCAGAAACTTAGTACATGTGTGAATACATAGACAAAACAAAGTGTCCCTAGTATGCCTCTACTTGACTAGTTCGTTTATCAAAGATGGTTATGTTTCCTAACCATAGACATGTGTTGTCATTTGATGAACGGGATCACATCATTAGGAGAATGATGTGATGGACAAGACCCATTCGTTAGCTTAGCATTATGATCGTTACAGTTTCATTGCTACTGCTTTCTTCATGACTTATACATGTTCCTCAGACTATGAGATTATGCAACTCCCAAATACCGGAGGAACACCTTGTGTGCTATCAAACGTCACAACGTAACTTGGTGATTATAAAGATGCTCTAAAGGTGTCTCCGATGGTGTTTGTTGAGTTGGCATAGATCGAGATTAGGATTTGTCACTCCATGTACCGGAGAGGTATCTCTGGGCCCTGTCGGTAATGCACATCACTATAAGCCTTGCAAGCAATGTGACTAATGAGTTAGTTACGAGATGTTGCATTACGGAACGAGTAAAGAGACTTTCCGGTAACGAGATTGAACTAGGTATTGAGATACCGACGATCGAATCTCGGGCAAGTAACATAGCGATGACAAAGGGAACAACGTATGTTGTTATGCGGTTTGACCGATAAAGATCTACATAGAATATGTAGGATCCAATATAAGCATCCAGGTTCCGCTATTGGTTATTGACCGGAGATGTGTCTCGGTCATGTCTACATAGTTCTCGAACCCATAGGGTCTGCACGCTTAATGTTCTGTGACGATTTGTATTATGAGTTATGTGATTTGATGACCGAAGTATGTTCGGAGTCCCGGATGAGATCGGGGACATGATGAGGAGTCTCGAAATGGTCGAGACATAAAGATCGATATATTGCAAGGCTATATTTGGACATCGAAAAGGTTTCGAGTGATTCGGGTATTTTTCAGAGTATCGGAGAGTTATGGGAATTCGTATTGGGCCTTAATGGGCCATACGGGAAAGGAGAGAAAGGCCTCAAGGGTGGCCGCGGCCCTTCCCCATGGACTGGTCCGAATTGGACTAGGGAAAGGGGGAACCCCCTTCCTTCCTTCTCCTTCTCCCTTCCCTTTTTCCTATTCCATGTGGGAGGTGGAATCCTACTAGGACTAGGGAGTCCTAGTAGGACTCCACACTTTGGGCGCGTCCTATGAGGGCCGGCCTCCTCCTCCCTCCATCCTTTATATACGTGGCCTGGGGGCACCCCATAGACACACAAGTTGATCATTGATCCCTTAGCCGTGTGCGGTGCCCCCTCCACCATAATCCACCTCGGTCATATCATCGTAGTGCTTAGGCGAAGCCCTGCGACGGTAGCATCATCATCACCGTCATCACGCCATCGTGCTAACGAAGCTCTCCCTCGACACTTAGCTAGATCGAGAGTTCATGGGACGTCACCGAGCCGAACGTGTGCAGATCGCGGAGGTGCTGTACTTTCGATACTAGGATCGGTCGATCATGAAGATGTACGACTACATCAACCGGGTTGTCATAATGCTTCCCGAGGGAGTCCTTGATTAGGGGGTCTCCGGACAGCCGGACTATATCCTTTAGCCGGGCTGTTGGACTATGAAGATACAAGATGGAAGACTTCATCCCGTGTCCGGATGGGACTTTCCTTGGCGTGGAAGGCAAGCTTAGCAATACGGATATGTGGATCTCCTCCCTTGTAACCAACTCTGTGTAACCCTAGCCCCCTCCGGTGTCTATATAAACCGGAGGGTTTAGTCCGTAGGACAACAGACAATCATACCATAGGCTAGCTTCTAGGGTTTAGCCTCTACGATCTCGTGGTAGATCAACTCTTGTAATACTCATATCATCAATATCAATCAAGCAGGACGTAGGGTATTACCTCCATCAAGAGGGCCCGAACCTAGGTAAACATCGTGTCCCCTGCCTCCTGTTACCATCCGCCTTAGACGCACAGTTCATGACCCCCTACCCGAGAACCGCCGGTTTTGACACCGACATTGGTGCTTTCATTGAGAGTTCCATTGTGCCATCACCGTAAGGCTTGAATGCTCCTTCGATCATCGGTAACGATGCAGTACAGGGTGAGGTTTTCCTCCCCGGACAGATCTTCATCTTCGACGGCTTCGCACTGCGGGCCAACTCGCTTGGCCATCTGGAGCAGATCGAGAGCTACGCCCCTGCCCATCAGGTCAGGTTCAGAAACTTAAACTACACTGCCGACATCCGCGAAGACTTGATCTTCGACGGATTCGAGCCCATGTCAGGTGCGCCGCACCATCACGACGAGCATGACATAACTCTGCCGTCGGACAGTGTTCGAGAGATCGCATCTGCAACTACTCCGGCCTTCAATCCGGAGCAAATCGCGCCATCCAAGGACGGAGGGATAGACCCCGCCATGGATGCCGCACTCTCAGTGGCGATAGAGACGGATAATGACTTCACCCCTTACGAGAGCCGTGTTGCCGAACCACTGGATTCGTCTCCGGCCACGGACTCCGAGCCGCCTTCATCCGTGCCTATCAAATCCGACAGGGCGCCGATCATGGAGTTCACCTCCGCGGATATCTTTCAGCACTCGCCTTTCGGCGATGTGCTAAATTCTTTAAAGTCTCTCTCCTTGTCAGGGGAACCTTGGCCGAACTATGTCCAGCTAGAATGGGATGCGGACGACGAAGAAATTCGCTGCCCACCCACCACCCACTTAGTAGCCTCTGTCGACGATTTAACCGACATGCTCAATTTCGACTCCGAAGACATCGACGACATGGACGACGATGTAGGAGAGGAACATGAACCAGTACCCACAGGGCGGTGGACAACCACTTCATCACATGACATATACATGGTGGATACACCCAAAGAAAACGATGATGAGGAACGGGAGGAGACAGCGGAGGATGACCCCTCCAAGAAGCAAACAAAGCGTCGGCGTAGGCGCCGCTCCAAATCCCGCCTCGGCAAGAACAACGAGAACAGCGCAAGAGAAAATAACACTCCAGTCGACTCCAGAGGAAACGACGACCACATTGCCCCGGCGACAGAGCATGATGAAGCTGCAAACAGCGAACATAGTACGGATCGGACGTCCGAACACGGCGACGCCGAGGATAAACCTCATCAAACCCCCTCTGGGGAGGAAAACAGTCTGGACGAAGATGCACACATCATCCCAGAAACGCACTCGGAGCAAGAGAACCTCCGCAAAAGGCTTATTGCCACAGCGAGGAGTCTGAAGAAGAAGAAGCAAAGGCTTAAGGCCGAACAAAATATGCTCAACAACAGGTGGAACAAAGTGCTCGACAACGAAGAAAAGTATGGTGGAGGTTACCACACAAAGAGCTATCCAAAGTGCAAGCTATTACCCGAATTCGACGATGAGGCCTTAGACCCCATACAACCGAAAAATAAAACGGCCAACCGGCCGGATCAACCACCTTGTGACCACGATAGAAAGGCTAACAAGGTCGCACATAAGTCAACACACGATCTACGTGAGGACTTGCGCCAAAAACCCAGTATGACCAGATCCATCTATGGATCTAGGAAGCGTGCTCCGGCACAAAATCAAAACCGAATACTACAACCGTCCGAACGCCATGATACATCCAAATATAGGGGTGCCACACACCCCCTATGTTTCACCGATGAGGTGCTGGACCACGAATTCCCAGAAGGATTCAAACCAGTGAACATAGAGGCGTACGACGGGACCACAGACCCTGGGGTCTGGATTGAGGACTTCATCCTCCATATCCATATGACTCGCGGAGACGATCTCCATGCCATCAAGTACGCGCCCCTCAAGCTTAAAGGACCAGCTCGGCACTGGCTGAAAAGCCTCCCCGAAAACTCAATTGGAAGTTGGGAGGAGCTCGAGGACGCTTTTCGGGCTAATTTTCAAGGGACCTATGTCCGACCTCCGGATGTAGACGATTTAAGTAATATAATTCAACAGCCCGGAGAGTCAGCCCGAAAGCTTTGGAACAGGTTTCTCACTAAGAAGAACCAAATCGTCGACTGTCCGGACGCCGAAGCCTTAGCAGCTTTCAAGCACAGTGTCCGAGACGACGCCAGACACCTCGGCCAAGAAAAACCGAGAACAATGGCAGCCCTGACAAGCCTCATGACCCGCTTTTGCGCGAGCGAAGATAGCTGATTAGCCCGCAGTAGCACCAGCGACCCAAGCACATCCGAAGTCAGGGATGTCAATGGAAAACCACGACGCAGTAAAAACAAGCGTCGAAGTAAAGAAGACAACCCAGATAATACAGCGGTCAACGCCTGATTCATGGGCTCTCGACCAGGTCAGCGGAAAAAGTCTTTCAAAGGCAGCAGAGATGGATCGTCTAGCCTAAACAAGATTCTCGACAAACTATGTCAGATTCATGGCACCCCAATAAACCTGCAAATCACACCCACAGAGAATTCTGGATCTTCAAGCAGGCTGGTAAGCTAAACGTCGAACACAAGGGGCGGAGACACCAAGCAAAGACGAGGACGAACCTCACCAACAAAGCACTGGAGGACAAAATTTTTTTCCCACCAGAGGTTAAAACAGTAAACATGATCCATGTGACGAAGAGGAGAAGCAAACTTGCACTCCGAGACATACGCGCCATAGAGCCCGTCACCTCTAAGTTCAACCCCTGGTTGGCCTGCACGATCACTTTTGATCGCGGGGACCATGCGACAAGCATCCGACATGAAGGATTGGCTGCCTTGGTGTTAGACCCAATAATAAACGGATATCACCTCACACGAGTCCTTATGGACGGCGGTAGTGGTCTAAATCTGATATATCAGGACACAGTCCGCAAAATGGGGATAGACCCGACAAAAATAAGCCACAGTAATACTACCTTCAAGGGAGTAATACTAGGCCCAGAGGCCCGCTGTACGGGCTCTCTATTACTAGAGGTTGTATTGGTTCTCCTGACAACTTGCGAAGCGAAAAGTTAACTTTCTACATCGCTCCATTCCGAAGTGGCTATCAAGCGCTACTCGGAAGAGCGGCTTTCGCTCGTTTTAATGCAGTACTGCATTACGCTTATCTCAAATTTAGCCCAGTCCACATGGCACCATCACAGTTAGTGGAAATATTGAGCATTCTCTACGCACGGAAGAATGTGCGGCGGCCTTAACAGCCGAGCACTAGACGGCCTCACCAACCAGAATAAATGACAGGTTGTCAAGACCACAGACACGGTTAGACGAGTCCGGCGCATCACTACATATACATGAGATTGGTTTGATAGTTAAACTCACATAGACGGTACCAGGGGCTTCCCGCGTGTATTCAGGGCTAGTTCGGCTCAACTTGACTTATCTTGAATTTCAATGGTTTATTTATAATAACCAATTTTCTGGCACGGCAACTTTCACCTAAGTTCTTCTCTTTTACAGATGACAATCGTGCTACACCCATCCAGGACATGGCACAACAGAGACACGGGCACAGACGTGCAGCAGGGACCCGCTCAAATGTTTCTTTTCAAATTAAGACCCTGCGTAAACATTTTTTACTGTCTCTTGTTGTTCACATCCTCCGGATACTCAATACAACCGAGAAGGATGCTGACGTTATTGGCATGTGGCCACGTCAGGATATTGCACGTACCTGGACACTCGGGGTTTATTATTAAGGGCATTGTTCAGCCCGACATATGTTATAAAGACCGAATACCTTAGGAAGTGTTCGGCATCGCGAGTTTGGCCTTATATGCATCAGCTCCGAATCATGTCTTTGGGCAAATGTTGGGTTTGCCCGGCTCCCATGTTTTGGTACCTTATGTTCTGCTATATCGGCTAAGGTAGCACTGGGAGAACTACTGCGATTGTGCCCTGGTTCATCCGGATGAGCACCTCAGTAGAGAAAGCCGAAAACTGACTGTCATGATAAAGCGCGAGACTGGTCAACCACTCGATGACTTAGTGGAATCTTCGGTATTCCTCCGCATTAATGAAGGGCCATTCCATGGTCATGTACATACGCGCCCCGTATTCGGACGAGCGCGGAGGTACCAGGGGCTATCTAGTAGTCCCGCCATCAAACTCCTATGGCTAAGTGAAAGTGTTAAAGCAATATAGTCCGATTGCCTTGTTCGCTGCGCTACCACCTCCTTTATGGACCAAGACGTTGGATCAAGTGTGAATACGGTTCTTTTGCAAACACCCCCGCATTATATGCGTGGGGGCTGAAGCCGACGACTGTAAACTTTCAGGTTATATTCATATATACATAAACGGCCGCACAGGAGGCATCATAATACTTTCAGGTAAAAGTATAAACACAGCCTTTATAATTCAATAAAACATTGTTTTTACAATGGGAATACATGTCACTAGTGAAGGAAATATGCCCTAGAGGCAATAATAAAGTTATTATTTATTTCCTTATATCATGATAAATGTTTATTATTCATGCTAGAATTGTATTAGCCGGAAACATAATACATGTGTGAATACATAGACAAACAGAGTGTCATTAGTATGCCTCTACTTGACTAGCTCGTTAATCAAAGATGGTTATGTTTCCTAACCATGGACAAAGAGTTGTTATTTGATCAACGGGATCACATCATTAGGTGAATGATCTGATTGACATGACCCATTCCATTAGCTTAGCACCCGATCGTTTAGTATGTTGCTATTGCTTTCTTCATGACTTATACATGTTCCTATGACTATGAGATTATGCAACTCCCGTTTGCCGGAGGAACACTTTGTGTGCTACCAAACGTCACAACATAAATGGGTGATTATAAAGGTGCTCTACAAGTGTCTCCAAAGGTACATGTTGGGTTGGCGTATTTCGAGATTAGGATTTGTCACTCCGAATGTCGGAGAGGTATCTCTGGGCCCTCTCGGTAATGCACATCACATAAGCCTTGCAAGCATTACAACTAATGAGTTAGTTGCAAGATGATGTATTACGAAACGAGTAAAGAGACTTGCCGGTAATGAGATTGAACTAGGTATTGAGATACCGACGATCGAATCTCGGGCAAGTAACATACCGATGACAAAGGGAACAACGTATGTTGTTATGCGGTCTAACCGATAAAGATCTTCGTAGAATATGTGGGAGCCAATATGAGCATCCAGGTTCCGCTATTGGTTATTGACCGGAGACGTGTCTCGGTCATGTCTACATTGTTCTCGAACCCGTAGGGTCCGCACGCTTAAGGTTTAGATGACAGTTATATTATGAGTTTATGAGTTTTGATGTACCGAAGTCAGTTCGGAGTCCCGGATATGATCACGGACATAACGAGGAGTCTCGAAATGGTCGAGACATAAAGATTGATATATTGGATGGCTATATTCGGACACCGGAAGTGTTCCGAGAAAGTTTCGGATAAAACCGGAGCACCGTAACCCCCCAGGGGGTTAATGGGCCTCATGGGCCTAAAGTAGAGAAGAGGAGGGGCTGCCAGGGCAGGCTGCGTGCCCCCTCTCCCCCTAGTCCGAATTGGACAAGGAGGGAGGGGCGGCGCCCCCCCTCTCCTCTCTCCCTTCCTTCCCCCTCTCCTACTTGGACAAGGAAATTGAGGGGAGTCCTACTCCCGGTAGGAGTAGGACTCCTCCTGCGCGCCTCCTTCTAGGGCCAGCCGCACCCCCCTTGGATCCTTTATATACGAAGGCAAGGGGCACCCCAGAGACACAAGTCGATCCACGTGATCTTATTCTTAGCCGTGTGCGGTGCCCCTTCCACCATAATCCTCGATAATATTGTAGCGGTTCTTAGGCGAAGCCCTGCGACGGTAGAACATATCAAGATCGTCACCACGCCGTCGTGCTGACGGAACTCTTCCCCGACACTTTGCTGGATCGGAGTCCGGGGATCGTCATCGAGCTGAACGTGTGCTAAAACTCGGAGGTGCCATAGTTCCGGTGCTTGATCGGTCGGGCCGTGAAGACGTACGACTACATCAACCGCGTTGTGCTAACGCTTCCGCTGTCGGTCTACAAGGGTACGTAGATCACACTCTCCCCTCTTGTTGCTATGCATCACCATGATCTTGCGTGTGCGTAGGAAATTTTTTGAAATTACTACGTTCCCCAACAACTAGAACATAATATTCTTCGAGCACTGAGCCTTATCGAACGAGCGCCTTCAAGGACTTCTTCAAAGTAGTGCTCGGCAGCTACTCGGCCCACGGCCGAACCCTGTGTTGCAATAGTGGTGGCCTCCATCTCTGCCCAGTATGTCTTGACACGGGCAAGTGCCATTCGTGCACCCTCACGCCGACCTCTTCATAGCATCGATGTGCGGCACAACACCAAGGAATTGTTGCACTAAACTAAAGTAACTATTCGGCCTTGGCCCTTTAGGCCACAGATGATCCACAACAGACCTCATGGCAAGTCCAGACAACCTATGGAGCTCGGCCCACTCGGCCATTCGCTCATTCAACAACAGCGGACGCACCGGAGCATGGAACTGTGACCAGAACAGCTTTTCCACTTCACGATCTTTTTGATCCTTGAAGTACTCGGCCACATCAGCAACACTTACTGCCAAATCCACGTATGCATCTGCAGAACTCCATAGTTGATCAAGAGGGGCATACTTCGGATTTCCGAACTTAGTCCGCAACAAAAAGGGCTTCCCAGCCGCGATATCTCTAGCTTGACACAGCTCCTCCTTCGTTGCTCTAATTTTGGAGCGGGCTTCCTTGGCTGCTACCATGGCCTTGTCCAGGTCCGTCGCCTTCACTCGGCTTTCTTTTTCAAGAAGCTGGTAACGGTCAGCGACATCTTTCAACTCGACGACCATCTTGGCCACTCTTTCCTTGCTTTGGCAATGCGCGGCGTGTTCGGCCCTCAGCTCTTCGACCGCCTTTAGAGCGGCCGCATCGCTATTTCTGGCTTGTTCCTTGGCTCGGGGAAGTTCCGCCCGAAGGGTCTCCACGGTGGCAGCTCCATCTGCAGTCACAACATATTAAAGATACTGGTATCATGCTCCTCTTACTATGTGTTGATCATCGGAGAAATCACATACCCTGTGCCTCGTCAAGCCGCTTGTTGACAAGCACGCTGTCGGCATCTGCCACATCAAGTTCCGCTTTAGCTCGACAAACTCATCAGTCCGGCTAGCCACCGAACCTTCAGCCACCTGCAAATGAAGGCGGTTTGATTATTACCTGGGACTATGATCCTCTGTTTGCCGCCGTTCTAGACGGCAACCAGATTCTTTGGGGCTACTATCTGCATAGGGCACACCTAACATGTGCGGTACTGTCAAAAATATACACTATTTCACATACCTCAAAGCCTTTCAGCATACTCATAAAAGCTTCATGCAACTCGCTTTCAGCGGATGAAATCCTTTCAATCACCGTACCCATTAGCGTACGATGCGCTTCTGAGATGGCCTCTTGCTCCAAAAGATCCTTCAGTGCGTCCGACCGCACACTGTATGGTTCCAGACTCTTTCTGTTGCTCTCTTTAGGAGCCGAATACTGGGGACTTCGGGTGGCCAAAGGATTACCCTCTGGGCTTGGCGGATCAGGAGAAACCCTCCGCGATGACACTTCAGGGTCGCCGGCCTCATGAGGCGAGGTGGCAGGGGGAGTGAGGGAGTCCTGGATTAGGGGGTCTCTGGACAGCCGGACTATCTCCATTGGCCGAACTGTTAGACTATGAAGATACGAGATTGAAGACTTCGTCTCATGTCCGGATGGGACTCTACTTGGCGTGGAAGGCAAGCTAGGCAATACGGATATGGATATCTCCTCCTTTGTAACCGACCTTGTGTAACCCTAGACCCTTCCAGTGTCTATATAAACCAGAGGATTTTAGTCTGTATGACAACAACCATAACATACAATCATACCATAGGCTAGCTTCTAGGGTTTAGCCTCTCTGATCTCGTGGTAGATCTACTCTTGTACTACCCATATCATCAATATTAATCAAGCAGGACGTAGGGTTTTACCTCCATCAAGAGGGCCCGAACCTTGGTAAAACATTGTGTCCCCTGCCTCCTGTTACCATCCAGCCTAGACGCACAGTTCGGGACCCCCTACCTGAGATCCGCCGATTTTGACATCGACATTGGTGCTTTCATTGAGAGTTCCTCTATGTCATCACCTTTAGGCCCAATGGCTCCTCCGATCATTAACAACGATGCGGTCCAGGGTGAGAGCTTTCTCCCCGGATAGATCTTCATGTTCGGCGGCTTTGCACTACGTGCCAATTCGCTTGGCCATCTGGAGCAGATTGAAAGCTACGCCCACGGCCGACATCCGCGGAGACTTGATCTTCGACGGATTCAAGCCACAGCCGGGCGCGCCGCACTGTTATGATGGGTATAACCTAGCTCTGCCGCCGAACAGTACCCCAGAGGCCGCGCCCACATCAGCTCCGATCCTTAGCTCAGAGCCAACTGTGCCTCTCGAGGACGGGTGGCTAGACACTGCCTCAGGGGCTGCAGTCTCAACGGCGATCGAGCCGAGCACCAGCCTAATCCTCTGCAAAGCCCGTGACTCCAAGGTGCCAGACTCTTTTCCGGACTCCAAACCGTCCGCGCCCCTGCCAATCGAATCCGATTGGGCGTCGATCATGGAACTCACCGCCGCAGATACTTTCAGCATTCGCCCTTCGGCGACATTCTGAATTCACTAAGGTCTCTCTCTTTGTCAGGAGAGCCCTGGCCGGACTATGGCCAACAGGATTGGGACGCGGACGACGAAGAAATTCGACGCCCACACCACCCACTTTGTAGCCACTGCCGATGATTTAACCGACATGCTCGACTTCGACTCCGAAGACATCGACGGTATGGACGACGATGTAGGAGACGAACATGAACCAGCGCCTATAGGGCACTGGAAAGCCACCTCATCATATGACATATACATGGTGGATACACCCAAAGAAGGCAAAGGCGACGAGATAGCGGATGATGACCCCTCCAAGAAGCCAGCCAAGCGCCGACGTCAGCGGCGCCGCTCTAAGTCCCGCCAAAGCAAGAGTGGTGATACCGGCATAGGAGATAATAGCACTCCGGATAGTGCCGAAGACAACAACAATCCCCTCCAGCAAGATTTAGAGCAGGAGGATGGAGGAGCCAGCTCTCCTGAGAGAGCGGCAGACGGAGAGGAGGAGGATGACAATTACATGCCCCCTCCGAAGACGAGGCAAGCCTCGGCGACGATGAATTTGCCGTACCAGAGGATCCGTCGAACAAGAGCGCTTCAAGCGCCGGCTTATGGCCATGGCAAATAGCCTGAAGAAAAAGCAGCAGTAGCTTCAAGCTGATCAAGATTTGCTAGCTGACAGATGGACTGAAGTCCTCGCGGCCGAGGAATATAAACTCGAGCGCCCATCCAAGAATTACCCAAAGTGCAGGTTACTACCCCGACTAGAGGAAGAAGCGTACGATACGGCTGATCGGCCACCTCGTGGCCACGATAGAGAGGCATTCCAGCCAAAAACTCAGCCTCCACCCCGACGCCATTCCAATAAAAAGGCATGGGGAGATACGCCAGACCTGCGAGACATATTCGAGGACAAAGCAAAGCATGCAAGATCGATCTATGGATCACGAGGGCGCACCACTCTGTGAGATGATAAACGTCATGCCGGATACAGTAAAAGCAAATCCGGCCGGGCCGAACACAGCGGGCAAGACCCATTCGAGCTGCGTCGTGATATAGCCCAATACAGAGGCACCGCACACCCCTTATGCTTCACAGATGAAGTAATGGATCATCAATTCCCAGAAGGTTTCAAACCTGTAAATATTGAATCATACGACAGCACAACAGATCCTGCAGTATGGATCGAGGATTTCCTCCTCTACATCCACATGGCCCGCGGTGATGACTTACACGCCATCAAATACCTCCCACTAAAGCTCAAAGGACTAGCGCGGCATTGGCTTAACAGCTTGCCAGCGGACTCCATTAGCTGTTGGGAAGATCTGGAAGCCGCATTCCTTGACAACTTTCAGGGCACTTATGTGCGACCACCAGACGCCGAAGACTTGAGCCACATAATTCAGCAGCCAGAAGAGTCGGCCAGGCAATTCTGGACTCGATTCCTTACAAAGAAAAATCAAATCGTCGACTGTCCGTATGCAGAGGCCCTAGCGGCTTTCAAACACAACATCCGAGACGAGTGGCTAGCCTGGCACCTTGGTCAGGAAAAGCCGAAATCTATGGCAGCTCTCACGACGCTCATGACCCGCTTTTGTGTGGGAGAAGACAGCTGGCTGGCTCGCAGTAATAACATATGAAAGAACCATGGTACCTTGGATACCAAGGACGACAATAGCAGGTCACGTCGCAACAAACATAAGCGCCGCATTAACAGCGAAAATACCGAGGATAAGACAGTCAATGCCAGATTCAAAGGCTCTAAACCCGGTCAGCGGAAAAAGCCATTCAAACAAAGTACGCCGGGTCCATCCAGCTTGGACCATATACTCAATTGCTCGTGTCAAATACGCGGCACCCCAGATAAGCCAGCCAATCACACCAATAGGGATTGTTGGGTATTCAAGCAGGCCGGCAAGTTAATTGCCGAAAACAAGGACAAGGGGCCGCATAGCGATGACGAGGAGGAGCCCCGGCAGCCGCACACCGGAGGACAGAAGAGGTTTCCCCCGCAAGTGCAGATGGTGAACATGATATACGCAACCCACATCCCCAAGAGGGAGCGGAAGCGTGCGCTCAGGGACGTATATGCGTTGGAGCCAGTCGCCCCAAAGTTCAACCCTTGGTCCTCCTGCCCGATCACCTTCGATCGTAGGGACCACCCCACTAGTATCCGTCATGGCGGATTTGCCGCACTAGTCCTAGACCCAATCATTCACGGATTTCACCTCACTCGAGTCCTTATGGATGGCGGCAGCAGCCTGAACCTGCTTTATCAGGACACAGTGCGCAAAATGGGTATAGACCCCTCAAGGATCAAACCCACAAAAACGACCTTTAAAGGCGTTATTCCAGGTGTGGAGGCCCATTGCACAGGCTCAATTACATTGGAAGTGGTCTTTGGATCCCTGGATAACTTCCGAAGCGAAGAGTTAATCTTCGATATAGTCCCATTCTGCAGTGGTTATCACGCGCTGCTCGGGCGAACCGCATTTGCTAGATTCAATGCGGTACTGCATTATGCATACCTCAAGCTCATAGGGCGCTCTCTCTGAACAGAGGAGCACACCGCGGCCCTCGCAGCAGAAGCGCAAAGAATCCTCTCAAAGCAATCAACCAGTTCGGCGCTTCAAAGCCCGGACACCTTCAAGCGCGCTCGGAGCAATCGGCAAATAGACCGCCTGGCGCGATCTGAGCTTGCGTAGCAATACGGCGGCCACCCCAATCCCAGTCCAACGGCGAAACTCGTGCCGCGGGTACATAATTATGCATTAAAAATACCATGGGCACAGGGGGGCACAACTGCGGCATGCCCCAAGACGCGGCTTAAACCGCACTAGGGGCTCCCCGTTTGGTTATTTTCTCCTTTTTTTCAGGACCTTAATCTCTGGAAACATTGTCCGGCAGCACTATTACCGGACACATGATGCAACAACCAAGAAGGCAGACAACTACATCATACCATGGAATTCCCAGGTGGATTACAGTAACGAGCGAAATATTCGATTTAATATCATTCCTCAGCTTGCCCTTGGAAGGGACATAGTCCTACTCTTTGCTTATCACACTATCTGTATCACTCTGCTTTAACGCAATTTTTTGAATAAACAATGCATGACATTACGACTAGTATTGCATTCTTGTCATATATATATATATATATGTGTGTGTGTGTGTGTGTGTGTGTGTTCATTAATGATGCCTTGCAACCGTACACTTTGGTACGGCCAATACACCAGGGGCTTACGTACCCCACAATACGATGTGAAAAGTCCGAACACTTTCACAAGTACGGCACCCCGAACTTATAGCATTATATGCATCAGCTCCGAATCATGTCTTTGGTCAAATGTTGGGTTTGACCGACTCCTATGTTTTGGTACCTTATGTTCCGCTCTATCGGCTAAGGTAGCGCTAGGAGAACTACCGCGATTGTGCTCTGGTTCTGCTGGGTTCAGCACCTCAGTAGAGAAAGCTAAAATTGACTGTCATGATAAGGCGAGAGACTGGTCGCTGTTCGGCGAGGTTTTCGAGTCCCTAAAGACTTATGCTGCTTAGAGCGAGGGGCCGGCCCTGTCCGGCTTAAAGGCGTGTATCGCGCCCCAAATTCGGCCTTCCGAATACCAGGGGCTTCGCCGAAATTTAAAATTATAGAATTCTGTGGCTAAGTGAGGGTGATAAAGCATTATTAGTCCGGTTGCCTTGGTCGCTGTGCTGAGCACCTCCCTCGAAGGACCCAAACATGGGAACAAGAGTGCTCAGGTTTATCCCGAACACCCCAGCACTCGTGGCATGGGGGCCGAAGCCGAGGACTAGCCATCTCTCATATTGGATAAATGACCAAACAGAAGGTAATATTTTAAATTCAAACAAGCGTTGCATAGAGAATGTGAAACAAGTTTTCATAAATACAGGATAAAACAAGCAAGTCTCACTCAAATATTACATCTTTTGAACACTCGTCCTTACGGGCACCCGGCAGAACACCCTCGTAGTACATCTCGGGGTGGCGGTGCTCCTTGCCCTCCGGCGGCCCCTCCTTGATCAGCTTCACGACGTCTAGCTTGACCCACTGCAATTTCACACGGGAGAAAGCCCGGCGTGCACCTTCAATGCAGACAGATCGCTTGATGACCTCCAGCCGCGGGCAGGCATCCACAAGCTGCCTCACCAGGCCGAAGAAGCTGTTCGGAAGGGCATCGCCAGGCCACAGCCGGACTATAAAGCCCTTCATGGCCTGATCGGCCGCCTTATGTAGCTCGACCATCTGCTTCAGCTGGTCGCTCATTGGCACCGAGTGTTCGGCCTCAGCATACTGAGACCAGAACAGCTTCTCCGTTGAGCTTCCATCCTCGGCCTGGTAAAATTGTGCGGCATCGGACACACTGCGGGGCAAATCTGCGAGTGCTCTTGGAGAGCTCCGGATTCGGGTAAGTAATCGGTAATTTACTTTTACATGCTTGCTTTGCATATAGAAAGCCTTACCCGCCGCTATCTTCTTCATTGCGTCGATCTCCTGGAGGGCCTTTTGCGCTTCGGCCTTGGCACCTTTTGCGCTCTCGAGGGCCGCAGCAAGCTCAGACTCCCGCGTCTTTGAGTCAAGCTCCAACGCCTCGTGCTTCGCCACGAGAGCCTGGAGCTCTTGCTGCACCTCGCCCACCCGAGCCTCGTGCTTCTCTCGCTCAGTGCGCTCCTTGGCCGTTTATCTTCGGCCTTGGTTAGCGCTTGCTTCAGGGTCGCCACCTCGGTCGTGGCCCCTGGCAAATGTACGATGATCTTGTCATTTTGCAATCGCGTCTTCTTTTATATATACGTATCTATAGATAGAGTATTACTTACCCTTGTTCTCCTTGAGCTGCCTCTTGGCAAGGCCGAGCTCTTTGCTGGACCCCTCGAGGTCCTGCTTCAGTACGGCGACCTCCGCAGTAAGTGCGACGGACGCCAGCAACGAAGCCTGCATACGCATATTGACATACTTATATTAGACTCCTGCGATATCATTTGATCCTCTGTTCGGCTTTTCTTTGTGAACACCGAACAAAGCATTAGGGGCTATTGTCTATGTGGTAATATTTTTCCTATATTTTAAAACACTTACCTCAAAGCCTGTTAGAAGGCTGGCACATGCTTCAGTCAATCCGCTCTTGGCGGACTGAACCTTTTGGACCACCGCACTCATAACAGTATGGTGCTCCTCATCGATGGAGGCACTGCGACGCGCTTCCAGCAGATTGTCTGGCGCCTCTGGATGGACAGAGGTCACCGGCACAGGCATCTTGCCCCTCTTAGAAGGAGGCCACCTGCCCGAGCCTGGAACCGCTGGAGGGTCTGGCGCGATGTTCGGCTGAGGGCCGAACTCGGAGCTCTCAAGGGCCCCGTCCCCTCAGCTCTGGGAGTCCAGAAGGTCGCCTTGAGGCGCCTCCGGGACTGTCTCCCCTCGGTCCGGTGCCTCTTAAGACAGCACCTCGGCTCGTCGGCAGGATGAGGGGAGGTAGCGGTCGGGATTGGAACGCTATCCATGTCCGACGAGCCCAGGGAGCCGTCCGATGATACATCGATACTGGCTCGTGGCAGCCTGCATAATTATGTCCGGTGTTAGGGAAAGCAGTGCGACAAAGGAATGCTACAAGTTACTCTGGTATCCGAATACTTACGATCTCCCCGGGGGCTTGGCCCTGGGCAACCACTCGTCTTCGCCTTCGTCGGCGGCGGTGGAACTGTCCGGAAGGAGATTCATTCCCTTCTTGGACCCTTCGGCCCCCCCAGTTG
>NC_057809.1:61884961-61886076 GCF_018294505.1 Triticum aestivum | reverse complement strand
CCTCGTCTTCGGGGGAGGAGTGCGCCGCAGAGTCATCGGACGGTGAGTCCGACGACACCTGGCGTCGGGAACTCTTTCAGGTTCCCTTGGCCTTCTTGGTCTTCTCCGGCACCGTATCAGGGGCCAGAGTCAGCATCTTCGCCAGAAGAGCGTCTGCTGGGCCTTCGGGCAAAGGAGCCGGACAGTCGATCTGTCCGGCCGTCTCCTGCCAATCCTGTCAAAGGTACGTGAGTTTAGATCCCGCATGGAGTCAATCTATAAAAACTGATTATCCTATGAAAGGTAAAGCAGCTTGCCGCACTGGCTTGGCACTTCGCGTTGAATCCGCGATCCTCAGTAATGGGAGGGGGGACCTCGGCGCTTTTGAACAGCACCCTCCAGGCATCTTCGTGAGTTGTGTCGAAGAGCCTGTTTAGAGTTCGGTGCTGCGCCAGGTCGAACTTCCGCTATTGGCACGAGAGGATCTGGTGGTGGAGCATGACTTGGACCACATTGACAAGTTTGAGCTTCTTGTTCACCATGTTTTGAATACATGTTTGGAGTCCGGTCAGCTCTCCCGAACTACCCCAGGACAGGCCCTTCTCTTTCCAGGAGGTGAGCCATGTGGGGATACCAGATCGGAACTCGGGGGCCGCTTCCCAAGCAGGGTCGCGCGGCTCGGTGATGTAGAACCACCCTGATTGCCACCCCTTTATGGTTTCCACAAAGGAGCCCTCGAGCCATGTTACGTTGGGTATCTTGCCCACACTACTAGGAAAAGGGATATAGATGGAATGGACACTAATGGCACACCTGTCATGTGGTGCGCCACTACTATATAGCAGTGGCGCACCATGTGCCAGTGCGCCATTAGTGTGGAAGACACTAATGGCGCACCTGGCACATGGTGCACCACTAGTAACAATTTTTTTTATTTTTCCGAACATACTAACGGCGCATCACTGCACAGTGCGCCATTACTAGTGCTAACTAGTAATGGCGCACCGGCCACACAGTGCGCCACTACTGTTGTTTTTTTATTCTTTTTCTGCAAAACTACTAATGGCGCACCGTAGCATAGTGCGCCATTACTAGTTAGCACTAGTAATGGCGCACTATGCCACAGTGCGCCATTA
>NC_057809.1:61880149-61884607 GCF_018294505.1 Triticum aestivum | reverse complement strand
ATATATATGCAAAACTTCTAATGGCGCATCAGCAGCAGGTGCGCCATTAGTATGTTGGGTTACTAATGGCGCATGGCTGTGTGGTGCGCCATTAGTAACCTGGGACCAGCTAGATATTTTGGACAGCCACACCTACACACTCACTTTCCCCACTTTATTCCTTCCACCTCCTTCTCCAAGCTTGTCGGCTGCCTCCTCCTCCTCACCTAATTTGCACCATAGATTCATCAAAATTAAGTGGTGAAATTACCTTTTTTTGAAGGTAAGTAAGGGGAAAGCTATCTTCATTTTGTAGATCTACTTTTGTTCTCCCTAGCTCGCTCCAACAACGTGCACATGCACTTTTTGTGGCCTAGCTAGATATATGTATGTTTGTGGTGTTGCATATGTTTGTGGTGTTGCATATATGTTTGTGTTTGCAGGTACCGGTATTTGAAATGCGATAGTTGCCAATATTTTGCCGGAATGTTAATTCATTTCCGTTTCGGCGCGAATTTTGGCACTATGCATTCTTTTTGGTCCTATTTTTAGGGAAAGTCTTGCCAAATTTTTTCTTGGTTCTAAAATATCGTTTTGCTCTACCCCGCAGGCGACCATGGTCCGCACGATGACCGAAGGCATCGTGAATAGGTTTTTGAGCTCCGCAAAGGCCGAGATGCTTCAAAAGAACGAGACGGAGATAAGATGTCCGTGTCGAAGATGCAAGCTGAAGAGCCTTATTGTGGACCCGAATTCCGGGCAGGTGTGGGACCACCTGCTCTTGCGTGGTTTCATGGATGGCTATCGGTGGCAAGGTGATGAAGATGACTATGAAGTCATCCATGGGGGCTGGGCAAGAAATGAGGAAGGGCAGCAAGACAACCACCGCGGCCCGGGCGGGTGAGAAGACGAAGAATCTCCACGACAAGATCATGACGGTGATGCTGTACACAGTCATCATGTAGAAGATGCCGGACATGATGATGAGGAAGATGCCGGAGCAGACGAAGGGCATGATCATGAAGATGAAGATGCCGGCGGAGCAGACGACGATGGACCATTGATGGGCTGGGTGCAGGACCCTCATATTCAAGAGCTTCTTCTCAAGCATACGGATAACACAAGAGATGCCGCCTAAGAGAAAGCCAAGCTGGATCAACTAGAGATAGATGCGGTTACTCCATTGTATGAAGGATGCAGGCCCGAGGATACCTGCCTGAATGTAACGCTCATGGCTCTGGAGATGAAGGTAAAACACAAAATGACCGACACATGCTTCGACGAGAACATGTCATTCTGGCACGAACGTCTTCCCAAGGGGAACAAGTGCCCGACCAGTTTCGAGGAGGCGAAGAAAATCGTGTGTCCTCTAGATTTACCACACGTGAAATACCATGTGTGCATGAACAATTGCATCATTTATCGGGACGAGCACGCGGAGTCTACCATATGTCTGGTGTGCGGCGTCACTCGATACAAGAAGAGGAAGAAAGCTCCTCAAAAAGTGGTGTGGTACTTTCCGATCACTCCTTGTCTGCAACGGTATTTCGCAGACCCTAAGGTAGCAAAGCTCCTGCGTTGGCACGTAGATAGGGAGGAGAAGAAGCGAGAAGATGACGCAAATGATCCAGAGATAAATAAAAAAGACAAGATGTTGAGTCACCCAAAGGATGCGAGCCAGTGGCAAGCGTTGAACTTCAAACACCTAGAATTTGGGAAGGATCCAAGGAACATCATGCTGAGCGCGAGCACCGATGGAGTCAATCCGTTTAGCAGCCAGAGAAGCACACATAGCACCTGGCCTATGTTTGTGTGGATGTACAACCTTCCCCCTGGTTGTGCATGAAGAGGAAGTACATTCACATGAGTATGCTAATTGAAGGGCCGAAACAACCAGGGAACGACATCAATCTGTATCTGGGGCTGCTGAAAGAGGAGCTAGACAAGCTGTGGAAAACGCCAGCCAATACGTGGGACGCCGCAGAGAAAGAATATTTCCCTATGAGAGCCGCACAGCTCACGACGATGCACGACTATCTCGGTTACGGATATCTCGCGGGCAGGTGGTCCATAGATTTTCTGGATGCATCAGGTGCATGGATGACACAACGTATCTCCAGCTAGATAGAGATCCTGGGTCTTCGAAAATCGTGTTCATGGGACATCGAAGGTGGCTTCACGACAATGACCCGTGGAGGAAATGCAAGGATCTGTTCGATGGTGAAACCGAACCCCAAAGACGCCCGCGTACGAGGAGCGGCGAGGAAATAGACCAGCTGTTGAAAAATTGGAAAGATTGCCCACAGCCGGGAAAGAAGCAAAAGGTGCCAGAGCCGGGAAAGAAGCGAAAGGCGCCAGAGCCGCTGCTGAAGGTATGGAAAACGAGGTCTGTTTTCTGGGACTTGCCGTACTGGAAGATCCATCGTGTGCCTCACAGCCTTGATGTCATGCATATCACGAAGAACGTGTGTGAGAGTCTGCTTGGTACCCTGCTCAACATGCCAGAGAGGACCAAAGATGGGCCGAAAGCAAGGGCAGACTTGAAATCAATGGGCATCAGGGAGGAGCTTCACGCTAATGATGATGATGATGATGAGGCGAAGTAGGACATGGAAAGTCATCGCAAAGGCAAAAAGGCCAAGAAGATCGGAAATGACTACCCTCCCGCGTGCTTCACTCTAAGTCAGGAGGAGATCGAGCAGTTTTTCACCTGCCTCGTAGGAGTAAAACTTCCTTACGGTTACGCGGGGAAGATAAGCAGATACCTAGACCCAGCGAAGCAGAAGTTCAGCGGGATGAAGTCTCATGACTGTCACGTGCTGATGACGCAGATACTTCCAGTTGCAATCCGTGGGATCATGGACGCGCACGTCCGTGAAACACTATTTAGCCTATGCAACTTTTTCGACGTCATGTCTCGGAAGTCGGTTGGCGTGAGGCAAATCGGAAGGCTACAGGAAGAGATCGTGGTGATACTATGCGAGCCTGAGATGTACTTCCCGCTCGCATTCTTCGACGTTATGGTGCATCTGCTGGTCCATATCATGGAGGATATCATCCAACTCGGGCCGACGTTCCTGCACAGCATGATGTCGTTCGAAAGGATAAATGGTGTCATCAAAGGATACGTTCGCAACATGTCACGTCCAGAGGGAAGCATGGCCAGGGGCTTTCTGACCGAAGAGTGCATCTCCTACTGCACGAATTATCTAGGCATCGAGGACCCCGTTGGTCTGCCCGTCAACAGGCACCTCAGCATGCTCGCTGGATGGGGTCACCGTGAGGGTCACCGCGAAATGCATGTCAACTTCGAGGGTCGACTCGATGACTTTGAAAGAGCGAACCTAGTCGCGCTACAACACATAGACGTGGTCGATCCTTGGGTGGTAGAGCACAAAACCTTTATTGAGAAGACGTACAATGACCGAGGCCAATAGGCGACAGACGGAGATATAATCAAAGAGCACAACTCATGTTTCACGCGTTGGTTCAAGCTGAAGCTTCTGTCGCACCCTTTACATGAGGATTCTTCCACGGAGGAACAACTCATATTCGCCTTGTCATAGGGCGCCGAGCACAACCTGATGACCTACGAGGCGTACGATATCAACGGCTACAAATTCTACACCGAGGACAAGGACATGAAGAGCGATGGTTATCAGAACTCCGGGGTAACGATGGAATCCTACACCGGTAACGACAAGGACAGATACTACGGAAGGATCGAGGAGATCTGGGAGCTGAGCTACGCTAGAGAGAAGGTCCCGATGTTCCGTGTCAGATGGGCCAAGCGCGTCCTAAAAGAAGACCGGTATTTCACCACCATGGTTATACCCGAAGCCAAATCCAAGGCCGCGGGCGCAAACATCACCGTGAAAAATGAGCCATGGGTACTGGCTTCCCAAGTGGACCAATGCTTCTTCATTACCGACCCGTCAAAGCCCAGTCGTGTTGTCGTGAGGACAGGCAAAAGGAAGATCATCGGAATGGATGGAGTAGCCAATGAGCAAGACTTCGACAAGTATGGCGACCCGAAGATCGAACATGATGACGACGATGAAGTAGCAGCATACACCACAAGAAGAAGCAGGACCACCCTACTTAAAGGACGTCCGTTCCACACAAGAACTCCATTTGCGAAAAAGAAGGGCAAGAACATTGTGAATAGATAGCTAGCTAAGATAGATTGTATTTAAATCGTAGCCTTCACTTCTTGATTGTATTTCATGGGCACCTTTTGAACTCATGAATGTTTTTAAATTTCATGGACACTCGATCTCGATCCCCCTCCATCTCGATCGCTATCCCACCTCGCCAAATCCGGTCCCCCTCGCCGCCGAGCACCCCCGCACCATCTCCCCCGCT
The DNA here is from genome assembly GCF_018294505.1 of Triticum aestivum. Classification (NCBI taxonomy): domain Eukaryota; kingdom Viridiplantae; phylum Streptophyta; class Magnoliopsida; order Poales; family Poaceae; genus Triticum; species Triticum aestivum. The sequence goes on along the minus strand of NC_057809.1, from coordinate 61,880,263 downwards.
CCACCGGCCGCCGCCGCCGACCCCCCGCACCCTCCCCCACTCCACCGTCGACGACGACCCCCCCCCGCACCCTCCCCCGCTCCACCGCTCGCCGCCGCCGATCCCCCGCACCCT
>NC_057809.1:61878496-61879248 GCF_018294505.1 Triticum aestivum | reverse complement strand
CCCCACTCCACCGCCGCCGACGACCCCCCGCACCCTCCCGGCCCGCTCCACCGTCACAAATGAATGCAACTAAAATTGCAAAAAAACAAATTTGATTATATTTTCAAAAAACAAATTTGATGATATTTTCAAATAATAAATTTGATGATATTTTTTCATATTCATAAATATTTTCAAATAACAAATTTGATGATATTTTTTAAAAAATCATTACTATTTTTATAAAAAATATTACTGTTATGATTTAAACAAGTTTGAACATATTTAAACACAAATAAATATCAAACAACATTTTAAATGCATAAAAACAAAAATTGGGGAGTCTGGGAATCGAACCCAAGACCTCCTAGTGTGTGTCCTGCGTGCTGACCAGTCAGGCTAGTGGGCGTGTTCTGATGGAGATAGGGTTAGGTGGAATATAACCTGACCAGTCGGGCTAGTAATTAAAACAAAATTCTAATGGCGCACCAGTGGGAGGTGCGCCATTAGAATCGTCGTACATATGGCGCACTAGGGGGAGGTGCGCCATTGCTAACCCTCCCCCACTCCACTTATTCCCCTTGCACTGTGGCCTCCCTACCTCCCTCGCCAGATCCCCCACTCGACCCCAACCGTACGCCGCCGCCCCCTTGCTTCGCCCCCTCCGTCTGCCGCGCCTGCACGCCGTCGGCGACGCCGCCGCCCCTATGGTCTTGCGCTGCCCCGACGCCGCCGCCTCGACCCCCACGGGACTCCACCCGAGCCGCCCCCGC
>NC_057809.1:61868865-61878299 GCF_018294505.1 Triticum aestivum | reverse complement strand
GGCCCCTGCAGCAGCCGGCGAGCGCGGCCCCGACGCACCCACCCCGCCTGCCCCTCCCGTCCTCCGCCACCGGCCCCTGCTCTCCTTTGACTGCGGTGAGCGAGGACCCGGATGAGCTCGGACCCTGATCCCGACCCCTTTGCCGACCCCAACCCCGACCCCTCCGGCGACCAGGTACCTCTCCTCCTTCCTCCCTCTCTCCACCATTCCCCATTCCCTCCCTCCCTCCCCTCGACCGTGGCAGTCTATAGTTGCAAGATTGGGGAGGGCCTCCTCCTTCCTCCTTTTCCACTGCTGGTGGCAACATCCTCAACCCCCCGTCTTTTTTTCATTTTTGTTAGTTTGATTATCTGTAAATTGATGTGCCATGACCCAGTAGAGGCACATCCGAATTTTGTGTTTAGTTTGCTCACCCCAAATTGCATCCCATGACCCAGTAGACTAGTACAGATGACATGCCATGACCTAGTGCACTAGTAGACATGTCATGGCAAATTTCACCACCATTCTGTACCATGGTATTTTTGTGATATGTAGTTTTTGATCTGGTTTAGAACTGGTAGGGGTATTCTAGGGAAATTTCCAATATGCAGTGAATGGCAAATTTAGATTCGTTCCACCACAATTTTTCCATTTTGTTTTCTTAGGGAGAACCAAATTTTGCCGCGGCAAATTCATACGTTCTACCATCACTACATAGGAGTTCTTTCTTGCCATGCCGTAGTTGCCATCAAGTTTTACATTTCTATCATAGTTTTGACGTGTCAATCGCATTATTTCTTCGAGCTAATGCATTGATTATGCCTTTGAGGCAGTTAGTTAACCTCTCACCTATGTTCATGCAGGGATATTATTCTTGAAAAAGCCACTGTTGGTGACGGAATAGAAAGATAAGCAGGTACCTATCTTCAGTCCCAATCTAACAGGGTAGTCCATGGATTGAAACTAGCTAAATGAGATTCAAACTGCCGAACCTTTAGGTTAACAACTCAACACAAACCAATTCCTGAAAGCAAAAACTCAACACAAACCAAGTGTATTATTTTTGTGACTGTTTTCATGTTTGCAGAACCAATATTTTTGTGCCAACAATCAGTTTACTCCCTCATGCCAACAACCACTCATTTTTCAGTTAACCCCTTACAGTTCAAATCATATTTTGATTGTCAACAAAAGTGAACTTTTAAGGCTTTTTTAGAGGCAATACTAGTGGATATTAGGCCTTTTTACAGGCAATAATAGTGGAATTTTAGGCTTTTTCTGGAGGAGTGTGTTTCATGCTGGCCTACAGTGATGAATTAGTAAGAATTGTGTATGATTGTGCCTAAAGTAGATAATCTAAAGATACAAACAAAATAATTAGGGGAGAATGTGTGAATCTAAAGTATATTGTCAACTTCCAACATTTGCTCTGTTGTCCATGTGGTTGAAGCAATGAAGTTGAGTGTGTCATTCTTGAGCTGAAATAGAACTTGACAGCCTGTACAGTGAATATACGCAGTGAACAGAAATTGACAGGTTTTCTTGACTGAATTCAGTCCTGTACAGTGAATATATGCAGTCAATATACAGTCATTGTAATTTTTGGGAGTAATTTTTGGTGTCAAATCACTCAAGCAGTAACTGAATTTTCAAACTGAACTTGACACAATACTATTCAGTTAATTTGCTTGGACAGTAGTATGTATGCTCATCACTTTATGTATGGTGTTATGCCCTGTTATCTCTGTTCAGTTGACTAATGAAGCACTAGGCTCATCCATGGTACAAGTTCACCTGTGAACACTTGAAATTAGTCAGGACATCCCGTACTGATAGATGTAAATTGTGTCCAGTAGGCTTTGAAGCACCGGTTTTTCCTGTTTCTAACTCTGAATCTGATATAAACCATACTGTTGGCATAAGTGGTCTTTTGTATATGTGCTGATGCTTTGTTAATATAAAGCTATAGATGATGTTGTAGTTGTGATGATGCTACTTGTGATCTTCTGAAATGACCCATTGGCGACTTCATTACGCGGGGATAATGATATTGCAGGTACCCCGAGAGGCCCTTGAGTTTGATGGAATGTCGATTAACTCCCATTCTGGCAATTCGGATACTCCATATGTCCTATTCAGCAAAGGTCATGCTGAAATTTTCCGTGAATTTTAGCATGACTTTGCTAAAAATAGGACATATGGGGTACTTGCGACTAATGCATGGGCCGGGGTATCTTAGTACTTAGTTAAGTAGGATCGACTGCCCCGCCATTCTTGCTGCATAGATGGCAATAGAGCCAAGTGATTAGTGCCAAGTGATTAGGCCCAACCTAGGGTGCCTTGGCATCGATAAACCCTAAATGATGAAAACTTAACTTAGCATTTAGGGTGCCTCGGCGTCGACAAACCCTAAATGATGAAACCTTGGCTTCTATAGGGTGCCTCGATGTCGATGAGAACCTAAATGATGTACGCACTACTAGGAAAAGACCTACTAATGGCACACCAGTTTTGCCTACTAATGGCGCATCACTGGTGCGCCATTAGTAGCACGCCACTAGTAATTTTTACTAATGGCGCACCACTAGTGCGCCATTAGTATCTGGTATACTAATGGCGCACCACCCAGTGCGCCATTAGTATATAACACCATGCGCCATTAGTGTGCCTCCTAGGGGCCATATTTAACCATGTGCTTTGGCACACTAATGGCGCACTGCGGATAGATGCGCCATTAGTATACTTGGCATACTAATGGCGCACTCTGTCTTGATGCGCCATTAGTATCCTTTGGCATACTAATGACGCACTCTGTCTTGATGCGCCATTAGTATCCTTTGGCGTACTAATGGCGCACCTTGTTGTGATGCGCCATTAGTATGAATATTTGGTTTTTTTTACTTTTCTGAATTTTGCACAGGTTACAAAATATATTATTTGACAGAATATAGACAATAGCACACAGCAACAGCAGATTCAAAGAATACAATAGAAGATTAGTCTCCGAATACAATTCATCATATTAGTCTCCGAATTCAAAAGACCGCACAAAGATAAAACATTACAAGTCTCGAGACCGCGAGTATCGAGTTTGTCTTCACATTACAAGTCGATATCAATCATCTAAACTACCATCACATAGAAGAGAGCTGCAGTCATCACGATGAGCATCATCGCGATCAAACTGGTCTTCATCTGGTTCCTCCAACCCTCCCTGCTCTCTCCCGCTAGATAGCGGGCGTATCTAGATTCGGCCTCCGCCCTAGTGGTGTACCCTTTGTAACTGTTACCGCTGAAATGGTGAACCTGTCTCCGACACTCCTCCCAGTCGTCGTAGACTCCGAGAACCTTACCCTTGTACACGACATACGACGGCATCTCTATGCACAAGCCAAACAACAGACTATACATACACAAGCAATATATAAGTATGCAACAAAAGGATCGGAAGAGAAAAGCAAGACATTAATAGCACGATTCATGGTCCTACTAATAAATAGCATCAATTACATCTAAGTTGAACGACTGTCCAAACCAAAGAGACATACAATTCATTAAATTTTAATTACAACATGGGCCAATCAATGTTTCAGAACTACACATCACTACTTTCGACTCGACTCATGGGCAGGAGCGTGGATGAAGCCGCCGTCTGTCGTGATGGTCATGAAATCGCGGGCGTTGTCAGCCTGCATTTGTAGCATTCCGTCTATCTCAATGTTGGATGATTGATATCTGAGGACGAACTGCCCCGAGGTATGAAGGACATCTTGATGGATGATGTCCGCAAACTCCGACTGGATGCGAAAGAATTCTTGTCTGATGTCCGCGTGCTGGATTGCCGACAAGCTCGCGGCCCAATCTTTGAGATTATTTGGTAGCAGAAGGTGATGATGGTCCCTTACGATCGCCCGCATGTGATGGAGGGCGTAGTAGGCATCCTTCTAACCGCCAGGCGGCTGCTTGACGCAGCAGAACATCGTATTGTGGGCGAACACGTGCTTGCCGTACTTACGAACTGCTCTGATGAAGGTGCCTCCAGATTTGGCGTAGCCAGGGAGAACATCATCAAGAACTTTCTTGATATTTTTGTAGTCTATCTTGGAGTTACGGTTCGGGTCGAAATACGTGGCCATGGAATATTTCGGGCTTAAGAGGATGAGTGTGCAATGTGTGTCACTGCACAGAACACGGAATGTTAGAAAAAAAAGAACGATCGAAATCTAAGAAATCATATGTTACGGGGCGGTTAAGGGATGACTTACTCGGGAAAGTAAGCCACAAGGAAGTTATCCTTATCTGGGTTTGCCAGAATGACGTCTTCGAGGTGTGAACTCACGACTTGGCGGTCCCCAGCGCTGCTCAAGAGGTTGGCACGCATGTAGAAGGGGTCGACGATCACGATGTCTGGGGTCTTGTCTCTAATGATCCGCATCTCCATACTCAGCGAAAACAGCCGAATGAAGGTGTAGTGCAGCGGATTAAGGTTGAACATAGCAAAGATGTCATAAAACCGCAGGACGATCATACCCTCGATGGCGCCATCCACAAAGTCCTTGCCCTCTGGCACCTTGGCCACGAAAACCGGCTATGCCACATCATTCTCTTTGAGACGATGCTTCTCCAAAGAAAGAACACTGTCGTGCAGACTCCGCATAGCACCAGTTGCAGCACTGAGCATATTTGTCGGTAGCATCGCCCTACCCGCCACATGCACCCTCCTCGAGATATCCTTAGGTGAAGGTGGCCCGTCCTGAGCATGGATCATACTCGGTGCCGGCTGGCTCGCACCGGTGGCCTTTTTAGTCGGCCGTTTCCGGCCCTTCTTCTTGATCTGCTGTAATGGGACCGAGTTCTGCTCACAGACCGCCTTCTTGAGCGTGTTGGGGCTGATAATATTTGGCACCTCCACTATCTGAGGCTTGGTGAAGGCGGCAGCTGGAGGCATCTCTTGAGAACTGAACGCCAGACGACACCTGTTGCAATTGGGTTTCTCCGCCGTACCAGCTAGATCGCGGTCGTCTTGTTTGGGTTCTTAAGAAGGACGCCCGCAGAACTCGTCACCGTACCCATGTTCGGCAAAGTACTTATCAACGTTGGTAAATGTACCATCGTCATTGTCGTCGTCGTCCGGATCCTGTGCCATATGCATGTCCGGATCCTGTGCCATAGGGATGTCCAGCATGTCCGGTAGCGTTGCGGCGTTCTTGCCATGGCTTGGCACCGGCACGACTGGCGGTCTTGTCTGTGGGGTGGTGTCCCCCGCCCCAAAACGAATCTGGCTCTTCGGCCAAAGCAGGGGCCAGCTTACGCAGGCGCTGAGGGTCATCTCATCTTCTTTGTCGGCCCCAGCGGATCGAATCGGAGGTAACAACTCGTCACAGCCTGGCAGCACCCGAACCACTTCAACCCTATAGATTGTGGGTGGCATCGGATTACCGTGGAACACGGGGTTGCCCGGTTGAACGATTCTACCCTTGGCGACATCGACCAACTCGCCGCCCACGAAGGGCAGGAGAGTGCAAGGAACGTCGGCGGCGCCCTGCGAAAACATGTAGGGTGTCAGGGATGCCCAGTCAGAGGAAAGGAGATGAAGTCCTCGGCCGAGAGGCTTAGTTACCATGATGCCGTCGAGCTCGGCTAATGTCGAGGCACCGCCAACGGCGGGCGTGCAACTGACAAAGGGGCCGCTTGCTGGCGAGGTGCCGGCCGGCGTACACCCGGGTACATTAAGCTCCAATGCCGGCGTCGGAGACACCAATACCACCGCCGCCGGAGACACCAATGGCGCCGCCGCTGTAGACACCAATACCGCCGCTGCCGGAGACACCAATGGCGCCGCCTGCGCGTTGTGTGAGTTGCTGGCCGTGAAGCTGGGAATCGGGGGCGGCCCCTGTTGGCCACCCACAATCCACGTCGTTATCCCATGAATCAAGGTAGGCATAATGCCGGTAAGCGTCGATCCCAGTTGTTGTTGCACTTGCTCTTGGACCATCTCCGGAATCCGCGCCACTTGCGCCTTGAGTGCTTCAACCTCGCGCGACTGGCTTTCCGAGCTGGTCTTTTTCTCCTTTCACCCACCAGCACCATAGTATAACGACCATTTTGTGGACAAGCCTTTGCCGGCCACACGACCAGCTGACGTCGGCTTATTGAGCTTATCCCTGTTTTTCATTACGTTCAATTCCCTATTCAAAGGGGTGTCGAAAGGGGAGCTCTGAGATGACCCCGCGCTACTGCTTTCTTTGTCCTGCGGAAGGAACATGAACCATTTAGAAATATTGGGGATTAATTAGAATGCAACCATATGGACCTAATTATACGGGGGTGTATTCCTTACCAGAACAAGCTCAAGCTCCTTGGTCTTCGGATCCGTGGTAAGCTCCTTTGTTACCGGGTCCTCCTTGTACCGGGCCGTGAGAAAGTTCCTGGTCTGCTTGTCACTATATTTCTCGAAGCGGGGCGGTAGGCCTTGCTCGGCACGCTCCACGTCCTCCTTGTCCCATACAGGCTCCGCCACTCTGTAACCGCCGAGACCGAGTTGGTGGACCCCTATGTTCAACTGCCGCATTTCTTTCCCCCACTGACTTGATTCGGAGGTTGCAGGGCTCTCGCACTTGATCTTGAACTCCTTGTAGTCATCTTCTCTCATCAAAGGATATTTCGCCTTGATCTTCTCATAACTATCACCTTGGTCAATCATTGCCTTCACCGTGCTTTTCCAAGTAGACAGGGCCGTGCTCTTCGTCGTGAGGGCGGCACCGTTCACTTTATTACCCAAGAGGCGTGTGTTTGCGAACTCAGCGGGGAACTTGTATCGTTCGTGCAGCTTCGTGAAGAGGAGGCTGCGCAAATTCCCTCGGTCCTTATGCCTTAGGTTCTCGGTGTTGATCGAGGCAGTGCTCCGGAGAATGCACCTGAGCTGAATCGAGTACCCCTTGACTACGTGTTTGGGCGCCGTCGGATGCCCGTCGGAGTTCACTTCAGTAAATTCCTCCCTGACGGTGCCGAGCACATTCGGGCGCCGGTCCTTCCGTTGCCTCTTCGGTTGGCTGCCATCTGTGCGTGCACCGCCATCATCAGTGGTGGCATCCGTGGCGCCATCATCAGTGGTGTCATCCCCGACGCCACTAGGGGTTATGTAGTCAGGATCGGTGTCTTCCACGGCGTCCTCATAGCGGTGAGGTTCTTCCTCCAACTCCTGGGACAGCTCCCAGAATTGCTTGCCGCCCGAACCGCCAGCCTCAGCATTGTGGGCCATGTTTCGCTCTAAATAGGAAAAAAGTTTGGTCAAAAAGTTGGTTATTGTCAAGGAACAAGATCATGGTCTCATCATTTAGGGTTTGTCGACACCGAGGCATCCTAAAAGCTAAGCTTTTATCATTTAGGGTTTGTCGACGCCGAGGCACCCTAAAAGCCTAAGTGTACATCATTTAGGTTCTCATCGACACCGAGGCACCCTAAAAGCCAAGGTTTCATCATTTACGGTTTGTCGACGCCGAGGCACCCTAAATGCTAAGTTTTCATCATTTAGGGTTTATCGATGCCGAGGCACCCTAGGTTGGGCCTAATCACTTGGCACTAATCAGTTGGCTCTATTGCCACCTATGTTGGGTTTATCATCTAGGGTTTATCGATGCTGAGGAGAATTTCTAAGTTGGGCCTAATCACTTGGCTCTATTGCCACCTATGGTTTAATGCATCAAGAATAAAGGGGCAGTTGATCCTACTTAATTAAGTACTAAGATACCCCGGCCCATGCATTAGTAGCAAGTACCTCATATGTCCGATTTTTAGCAAAGTCATGCTAAAATTCATGGAAAATTTCAGCATGACCTTTGCTGAAAATAGGACATATGGAGTACTCGAATTTGCCGGAACGGAAGTTAATCGACATTCCGGCAAACTCAAGGGCCTCTCGGGGTACCTGCAAAATCAGCACGACACGAAGGGCCTCTCAAGGGCCACAAGCAGTAGCGGCGTCTCCCAGGACCCCATTTTTTTGCTAAATTTCTTTGAGCAACAATTAGAGCAGAAAATTCAGCATATTTCTATACAAATTTTTTGTACACATAAGATAGAAATGTAGTGTTGAAAGTTTAATGCTTACAAAAGACTTGCTGAAGTAGTGAAAAATATGGAGTCACCAAGCTGGCTAAGAAACTCCCAAAGTCCACTAGCAAATCCAAGATCTAATCCTGTTACACACATCATAACAATTTAAGATAATTAGGATAAGGATAGTAGGAAATGAAAAAGAAAGAGCTGAAAAAACAATCACAACAGAAAAATAATAAAAACCTAGTCCTAGAAGAAAATAAATCCTAAAAGAAAAGAAATCCTAAAATCTGGAGCAAGTCCTAGCAGTAGTAGTCCAACTAGATGGCCACCACTACTACTCCTATCTCTGTTTAGCATCATCCACACGATAGTCCATTGGAATTTTGTTTGACACAGCTGAACAGCAAAGAAGGTGCTATAGAAGCAGCTGCTACTGCTAGCTCCACTACATACATACTAGCCACTCTAAAACTTGTTTAAATCATTCACCCAACTCTAATCAATTCACCCAACTCTAATCAATTCAACTACGAGTTGCTGATTCGACAACCTACAAACTGATGACAAATTTATCTGCCATGACCACATCCAGGAACAGTTCTATTATAACACAATATTTCAGGGAAACACACAAAAGAAAACAATTCTTGTAATACATTGTTAACAGGGCATGGATTTTACTCCTACAGCAAGAACAACAACCCTGGGAGAAACACATGCTCAAAAATCAAAAGCTTCTGCAATAAATAAACAAAGACAATTCCCAAAACTTTCTAGTAAAATAGTACTATGTGTACTAGAGGAGTCTTGTCAGGCACACAGATGCATATTTAGAAACCAAAACAATGATAAGTATAGGCAAGTGTAACTGGTCACTGAAGTAGCTCATGTCATTGCTTCTATCTGTCATGGACTGGTTTTCTGTAACCGATACAATTCAGTTGAGTTTTAAGGTTGACTAATTGCGCCCTTGTAAGTGCCTAGCAAACAGACTACAGGAATGGCATAAAGAAAGGAACATGCCAATGCACTCCAGGTTTTGCAGCAAGTTGTACTTAAAATATTCACCTTAGACAATCCATGACTGTGTATTGCGTTAGATAATGCAAACAAGAACAGAAGGCAACTTTTCTTATATAGAAATGTTGGCAAATGCAAACTCCCAAGTCTAACCAGGAAGCATCAGACGCCGATGCATAACACTGCTCACTTGCTTACACACACTACCGCCCCAAAATTCAGAACATAACCTAGTACTTGGCGCGTCGGCTCAATCAGGCATGGGGCAAAGCAAGGGGAAGAGGAGAGGGGAGGGGCACCTGCGCAGGGGCCGGGTAGTGACGGGCGGCGGCCAGGTTGCACGGGCGACGGACGATGGAGGCAAAGCCGTT
>NC_057809.1:61862105-61868615 GCF_018294505.1 Triticum aestivum | reverse complement strand
GAAGAAGACGTGCTCCGGCGGGGGTGGGGGCGCGGGGGCGCGGGGGCAGCAGGGGTGTGGAGTCCGGCGAGGGTCGGGGCGGCGAGGGTGGGGGTGCGGGGGCAGCGGGGGTGGAGTCCGGTGAGGGTCGGGGCGGCGGCGTCGTGGGTCGGGGCAGCACGCGGGTGGATCTGGTGGCGAGGGAGAGAGGGTCGAAGGGGATCTGGCGATGGAGAGGGAGATAGCTAGGGGTAAGCTTACTAATGGCGCACCACACCTCGGTGCGCCATTAGAAATCTTTTTTTAGATACCAATGGCGCACCCCGTAGCGGTGCGCCATTAGAAATCTTTTTTTAGATAGCAATGGCGCACCCCGCAGCGGTGCACCATTAGAAATCTTTTTTTAGATAGCAATGGAGCACCCCGCAGCGGTGCGCCATTAGAATTTTTTTATTACAGTTCGAGCACAGGTTATATTGCACCTAACCCAATCCACATCAGAACCCGCCCACTAGCCCGACTGGTCAGCACGCAGCACACACACCAGGAGGTCCTGGGTTTGATTCCCAAGCTCCGTAATATTTTTTTTGCATTTTAAATGCTGTTTGATATTTATTTGTGTTTAAATATGTTCAAACTTGTTTAAATCATAACAGTAATATTTTTTTATAAAAACAGTAATAATTTTTTTAAAAATATATTCAAATTTGTTCCTTGAAAATATCATCGGCGGTGGCGGTGGAGCGGGGGAGGGTGCGGGGGGGTGCCCGTTGGCGGCGGTGGAGCGGGGGAGGGTGCGGGGGGCCCGGTGCTCGTCGGTGGCGGTGGAGGGGGATCGAGATCGAGTGTCCTCATGAATTCAAAAAGTGCCCGTGAAATTTAAAAATATTCATGATATAAAAAAGTGCCCATGAAATACAATCGACAAATGAAGACTACGATTTAAATACAATCGATCTTAGCTAGCTATCTGTTCACAATCTTCTTGCCCTTCTTTTTCGCAAATGGAGTTCTTCTGTGGAACGGACATCCTTTAGGTAGGTTGGTCCTGCTTCTTCTTGTGGTGTGTGCTGCTACTTCATCGTCATTGTCATGTTCGATCTTCGGGTCACCGTACTTGTCGAAGTCTTGCTCATTGGCTACTCCATCCATTCCGATGATCTTCATTTTGCCTCTCCTCACGACAACACGACTGGGCTTTGACGGGTCGGTAATGAAGAAGCATTGGTCCACTTGGGAAGCCAGTACCCATGGCTCATTTTTCGCAGTGATGTTTGCGCCCGCGGTCTTGGATTTGGCTTTGGGTATAACCATGGTGGTGAAATACCGGTCTTCTTTTAGGACGCTCTTGGCCCATCTGACACGGAACATCGGGACCTTCTCTCTAGCATAGCTCAGCTCCCAGATCTCCTCGATCCTTCCGTAGTATCTGTCCTTGTCGTTACCGGTGTAGGATTCCATCGTTACCCCGGAGTTCTGATAACCATCGCTCTTCATGTCCTTGTTCTCGGTGTAGAATGTGTAGCCGTTGATATCGTACACCTCATAGGTCATCAGGTTGTGTTCGGCGCCCTATGACAAGGCGAATATGAGTTGTTCTTCCGTGGAAGAATCCTCATGTAAAGGGTACGACAGAAGCTTCTGCTTGAACCAACGCGTGAAACATGAGTTGTGCTCTTTGATTATATCTCTGTCCGTCCTCTGTTGGCCTCGGTCATTGTACGTCTTCTCAATAAAGGTTTTGTGCTCTACCACCCAAGGATCGACCACGTCTATGTGTTGTAGCGTGACTAGGTTTGCTCTTTCAAAGTCGGCGAGTCGACCCTCGAAGTCGACATGCATTTTGAGGCGACCCTCACGGTGACCCCATCCAGCGAGCCTGCCAAGGTGCCTGTTGACAGGCAGACCAACGGGGTTCTCGATGCCTAGATAATTCGTGCAGTAGGAGATGCACTCTTCGGTCAGAAAGCCCCTGGCTATACTTCCCTCTGGACGTGACATGTTGCGAACGTATCCTTTGATGACACCATTCATCCTTTCGAACGGCATCATGCTGTGAAGGAACGTCAGCCCGAGTTGGATGATATCCTCCATGATATGGACCAGCAGATGCACCATAACGTCGAAGAATGCGGGCGGGAAGTACATCTCAAGCTCGCATAGTATCACCATGATCTCTTCCTTTAGCCTTCTGAGTTGCCTCACACCAACCCACTTCCGAGAGATGACGTTGAAAAAGTTGCATAGGCCAAATAGCGTTTCACGGACGTGCGCGTCCATGATCCCACGGATTGCAACTGGAAGCTTCTGCGTCATCAGCACGTGACAGTCGTGAGACTTCATCCCGCTGAACTTCTGCTTCGCTGGGTCTAGGTATCTGCTTATCTTCCCCGCGTAACCGTAAGGAAGTTTTACTCCTACGAGGCAAGTGAAAAATTGCTCGATCTCCTCATGACTTAGAGTGAAGCACGCAGGAGGATAGTCACTTCCGGTCTTCTTGGCCTTTTTGCCTTTGCGATGAGTTTCCGTGTCCTGCTTCGCCTCATCATCATCATTAGCGTGAAGCTCCTGCCTGATGCCCATTGATTTCAAGTCTGACCTTGCTTTCGGCCCATCTTTGGTCCTCTCAGGCATTTTGAGTAGGGTACCAAGCAGACTCTCGCACACGTTCTTCGTGATATGCATGGCATCAAGGCTATGAGGCACACGGTGGATCTTCCAATACGACAAGTCCCAGAAAATAGACCTCGTTTTCCATACCTTCAGCAGCGGCTCTGGCGCCTTTTGCTTCTTTCCCGGCAGTGGACAATCTTTCCAATTTTTCAACAGCTCGTCTATTTCCTCGCCGCTCCTCGTACGCGGGTGTTTTCGGGGTTCGGTTTCACCATCGAACAGATCCTTGCGTTTCCTCCATGGGTCATCATCGTGAAGCCACCTTCGATGTCCCATGAACACAGTTTTTGAAGACCCAGGATCTCTATCTAGCTGGTGATACGTTGTGTCATCCATGCACCTTACGCATCCAGAAAATCCGTGGACTACCTGCCCCGTGAGATATCCGTAACTGAGATAGTCGTGCACCATCGTGAGCAGTGCGGCTCTCATAGGGAAATATTCTTTCTCTACGGCGTCCCACGTATTGGCTGGCGTTTTCCACAGTGTGTCTAGCTCCTCTTTTAGCAGCCCTAGATACAGATTGATGTCGTTCCCTGGTTGTTTCGGCCCTTCAATTAGCATACTCATGTGAATGTACTTCCTCTTCATGCACAACCAGGGGGAAGGTTGTACATCCACACAAACACAGGCCACGTGCTATGTGTGCTTCTCTGGCTACCAAACGGATTGACTCCATCGGTGCTCGCGCCCAGCATGATGTTCCTTGGATCCTTCCCAAATTCTAGGTATTCGAAGTTCAACGCTTGCCACTGGCTTGCATCCTTAGGGTGACTCAGCATCTTGCCTTTTTTATTTATCTCCGGATCATTTCCGTCATCTTCCCGCTTCTTCTCCTCCCTATCCACGTGCCAACGCAGGAGCTTTGCTACCTTAGGGTCCACAAAATACCGCTATAGACGAGGAGTGATCGAAAAGTACCACACCGATTTTCGAGGAGCTTTCTTCCTCTTCTTGTATAGAGTGACGCCGCACACCGGACATATGGTAGACTCCGCGTGCTCGTCCCGATAAATGATGCAATTGTTCATGCACACATGGTATTTCACGTGCGGTAAATCCAGAGGACACACGATTTTCATCGCCTCCTCGAAACTGGTCGGGCACTTGTTCCATTTGGGAAGACGTTCGTGCCAGAATGACATGTTCTCGTCGAAGCATGCGTCGGTCATTTTGTGTTTTATCTTCATCTCCAGAGCCATGAGCGTTACTTTCAGGCGGGTATCCTCAGGCCTGCATCCTTCATACAATGGAGTAACCGCATCTATCTCCAGTTGATCCAGCTTGGCTTTCTCTTGGGCGGCAGCTCTTGCGTTATCCGTGTGCTTGAGAAGCAGCTCTTGAATATGAGGGTCCTGCACCCAGCCTCCATCGTCGTCTGCTCCGGCATCTTCATCTTCATGATCATGCCCTTCATCTTGGTCTTCCTCATCATCATGTATGACATCTTCTACATGATGACTGTGTACAGCATCACCGTCGTGATCATGTCCTGGAGATTCTTCGTCTTCTCGCCTGCCCTCGCCGCGGTGGTACTTGTCTTGTTGCCCTTCCTCATTTCTTGCCCGGCCCCCATGGACGACTTCATAGTCATCTTCATCACCTTGCCACCGACAGCCATCCATGAAACCACACAAGAGCAGGTGGTCCCGCACCTGCCCGGAATCCGGGTCCGCAATAATTCTCTTCATCTTGCATCTTCGATATGGACATCTTATCTCCGTCTCATTCTTTTGAAGCATCTCGGCCTTCGTGGAGCTCAAAAACCTATTCACGATGCCTTCGGTCATCGTGCGGACCATGGTCGCCTGTGGGGTAGAGGAAAACGATATTTTAGAACTAAGAAAAAATTTGGCATGACCTTCCCTAAAAATAGGACCAAAAAGAATTCATAGTGCCAAAATTCTCGCCGAAACGGAAATGAATCAACATTCCGGCAAAATATTGGCAACTATCGCATTTCAAATACCGTTACCTGCAAACACAAACATATATGCAACACCACAAACACATGCAACACCACAAACATACATAGATCTAGCTAGGCCACAAAAAGTGCATGTGCACGTTGTTGGAGCAAGCTAGGGAGAAAAAAAGTAGATCTACATCATGAAGATAGCTTTCCCCTTACTTACCTATCAAAAAAAGGTAATTTCATCACTTAATCTTGATGAATCTATGGTGGAAATGAGGTGAGGAGGAGGAGGCAGCCGAAAGCTTGGAGAAGGAGGTGGATGGAATGAAGTGGGGAAAGTGAGTGTGTAGGTGTGGGGCTGTCCAAAATATCTTGTTAGGGTCCCAGGTTACTAATGGCGCACCACCTGCAAATGCGCCATTAGTAACCCTGGTTACTAATGGCGCACCTGCAGGTGGTGCGCCATTAGTAGTTTTGCAGAAAAGTAAAAAAAAATATATACTAATGGCACACTTTTACAGGGTGCGCCATTAGTAGTTTAAACTAGTAATGGTGCACTGTGAGGCGGTGCGCCATTAGTAGTTTTGCAAAAAAAAAGAATAAAAAAAATTCAGTACTGGCGCACTCCATGTCTGGTGCGCCATTACTAGTTAGAACTAGTAATGGCGCACTTCGGTAGGATGCGCCATTAGTATGTATGTAAAAAAAATATCACTAGTGGCGCACCTATTTTCTGGTGCGCCATTAGTGTCTTCCACACTAATGGCGCATCACCAACTGGTGCGCCATTAGTATATAGTAGTGGCACACTACTTCCCTGGTGCGCCATTAGTGTCAATCCTATCTATAGCCCTTTTCCTAGTAGTGACGCTTAGGCTTTTAGGGTGCCTCGGCGTCGACAAACCCTAAATGATAAAAGCTTAGCTTTTAGGATGCCTCGGTGTCGACACACCCTAAATGATGAGACCATGATCTTGTTCCTTGACAATAACCAACTTTTTGACCAAACTTTTTTCCTATTTAGAGCGAAACATGGCCCACAACGATGAGGCCGGCGGTTCGGGTGGCAAGCAATTCTGGGAGCTATCCCAGGAGATGGAGGAACAACCTCACCGCTATGAGGACGCCGCGGAAGACATCGATCTTGACTACACAACCCCTAGTGGCATCAGGGATGACACCATTGATGGTGCCGCCGAGGATGCCACCACTGATGATGGCGGCGCACGCACAGATGACATGCCACGACCGGTTTTCCGGGTAATAAATTTCCAGAAAAGACCGTCGTGCTCATCATCCCCATGATTACTGTTAGCTGATGAGGCTCCAACTTAATACAGAAATTCCAAGAAAAATACAAAATATGTAGTACAAGACCATTCTGGCCTGTGAGTACAACAAATGGTTTCTAGTGGTTGATGGCGGAAGCGGGTTGTGAAACATCAGTGTCTATGGGACTCCATTTCCCATGGGAACAGCTGACCAGGTTAATTCCTATCTTCGCGAGGCTGCTATCTCCATTGAGTGGGTTCCGGGGCTGGCATCGCGTCGCTCCTCTCCGTGCAAGAAAATCTGGCCAAGACAATAGCCAGGGACAAGCCAATGAGTACTTTGAATGTACTCGCAAACATTATGAACACAGGCATAATATAACAATGATGTGCTGAAAATATTTTTATGCTCATGACGTCAGTCACAAAAGATAAATGAAACTCTGATGCGTGCAAGCAAGTTATTTATAAAAATGCAATAACATGGTAGTATAAAAATTTATGAAACAAATAACAAGCAATGCCACAGTCGGGCGTCTTAGCGACACCACGTAAAGGGCTTTAAAAGAAATGCCACAGTCGGGCGTCTGAGCGACACCACATGAAGGGCTTTAAAAGAAATGCCACAGTCGAGCATCTGAGCGACACCACATAAAGGGCTTTAAAAGAAAT
>NC_057809.1:61854197-61861846 GCF_018294505.1 Triticum aestivum | reverse complement strand
CACAGTTGGGCGTCTGAGCGACACCACATAAAGGGCTTTAAAAGAAAATGCCACATTCGGGCGTCTGAGCGACACCACATAAAGGGCTTTAAAAGAAATGCCACAGTCGGGCGTCTGAGCGACACCACATAAAGGGCTTTTAAAATAAACATTCATAGTGAATATCCCGGAGGTAGAACCATCCTAGAGATACTCGATAATAACAATAATATCACGGGTTAGTCAACAACAATAATAATCATAGTTATCACAAGTCACAAGTAGTAATTCCATTTCTGATTAACAGTTTCACCTCCGAAGACCGACTCTAAGACCGACACTTGACACATCCCAGACTGTAATCCTTAACCATGGACACGGCTATTCGAATAGGTTTAATCTCTGCAGAGTGTGTACTCTTTACCCACGAGTAACGGATTTCTTTAGTCCAGCGGGACTAATTCCGTCTACGGTCTTTTTGTTGAAAACACACCTAACTTGCACACACCAGCTTATCTCGCACGTGTCTGGAATCACCCACGACACCTGTTAAGCAAACTCTAAGTGGGGAGGCTACAACCTCGCGTAGCATGGGATCAAATTTATATCGCGTGCTCTAAGGGGTGGCCTCCCCTCTCGGTCCCAACCGGAAACACCCATGCCCCTGGACCAGGTGGCTTGCCTACCAGCTACAACCGGTACCTTCCACCATGGCCTCTCTGTACGGTGTGTGCTAGAAAGAGGTTGACAACTTACTGAACCATACTCTACTTGCTGTAGAGACGAGTGGTAGCACGAAACAAGTATGGGGGTTACTGGCACAAGACTCGATCTACGGTCGACTCAGGAGGTTTAAGTATTCCCTGCATGATTAGTATAACGAATATATTTCAACCAACAGAGTCACCGCTCATATCACCTTACCATGCCATACCAGACATAACCGTCCCGACGGAGACCGGCGACAAACTCATGCCTACCCAAGGCTGAGGTTTTCCCGGGTTCCTGCCAGTATGCATGCAAGGCACATGAGGGTGAATATTATCACCAGTGTGTTCATTTCCAACAGCCTGGAAATCACTAATATGCACTCATGCATATGATCATATCACATGAAATAACAAGTCCTTCGAAATGCGGTGGTGTTATAAATGCATCAACGATCACACCAAAAATATTATGCCGGGATTCAGAATGCTTGCCTTCAATGTGTGGAAAGGCAGTGTGCACTCCAAAACTTGAAATATTTCTCCTTCCTTCAAAAATCCTATTTAAAAAAATATATTTGAATTAACACACATTTCAAAAACAGTACAAAAAGTTGTTTGAAATTTTTTCAAATAAATCTTAAAATAAACTAGACCAAATTTGAGGAAGGTGGGAAAAAGAATCAACTCATTTGGAGTTATATTTAAAAAGTTATAGCCAGTCAAAGATGTGGTAAAAAATCTGTTATTTAAAATAAAACAGAAAAGAAAACGTTTCAGATAGAAATACACTTTCGGTGCAGAGGAGGCGTACTTGGGGCTTTACGCCTCCACTTAACCACGTGGACAGACACGGGGTCGCTGACAGTGGGTCCAGAGGGCCCACTGGTCAGGTTTGACCGGTCTTCTCCCTCCTCTTTCTCTGTCCCGAGCGGAGGCGGGACTCCGGCGATCGCCGCCGGCGATTGGCGGTTCCGTTCGAGAAACCGAAGTCATCCACGGGTTCAGGGGGTCGAGGCGGTCCCGCCGGTGGGTGTTACGGCCTCGGGAGTGGACGGGGTCATCGGCGGTGAGCTTCGCGGCGGACGGAGAGCTTCGGGAGCAGAGTGGTTTTGGGGCTACGGTGGTCCTCAATCAAAATCGAGTAGTGGGAATGGTTTACGGAAGGATGAGGGGGCTCTTGGTGGAGAGAACGGAGAGTGGGAGGCCCTGGTGGTGCCGAATTGGCCGGGGCAGTGGTGGCGGCTGCAGTTGCCGGAGATGGGGAAGAAGACCTCCCCCGGGTCGATTGGCTGCCATGGGAGGACTAGGGGTGCATTCTAAGGCTTCCTTTGTGCTCGGGGAGGCTCGGGGGCCTCCTTTTATAGCTCGTCAAGGTCGGTTCCACGGCGGCCGGATAAGCTCTCCGGCGAACCGCCTCCCTGTAGCTTGCAGGGCAACGTGGCGTGGCTGGGGATGAAGGCAGGAGCTAGCGGACGAGTGGGCATTGCCCCAGGGGCGAGCTGGCAAGCGGAGGTGGCTTTGGCGGCGCCGACATGGGCAGAGGCTGTCGGGCGGCGGCGGCGGCTAGCTCTTGGCTTGCCGGGCGTGGCGAGGGGTGGCTTGGCGCGTAGCGGTGAGAAAGGGAGTGCGTGGCGTGATGCTGCCGTGTGGGCCAAAGCCAGGGGCCAACGTGTCGGCTCGGGCGCGTGGCTGCAATTGGCGCGCTCTGGGCGCGTCCAGTGCATGCACAGAAGGTGTTTGATGAAATGCCAGGGTGGCCAAAACTGCTAGGGATCAAGTGCAAATCCACAGGTCTGGGCTGGAGACCATTAGTAGGCTACTAGACAACATGGTTTGGACAGATGGACAAGTTCATCACACAAACCTATAATCATGCCAAAACTGATCATGCCCATAAGGTGTTTGACAAAATGCTAAGGGCACTTAGGCAGGTCTTGGAGTGGTCAAAAACTCCAGATGGTGGTCTCTTTAGATGCAAGAGGAAGTGGTGAGGTTAGTTGGCCAAAAGCAGAAACTTGCTAGTGTAAGTTTTACAAAACTTCAATTCTGGACAGGAAATAAATAGCATTATTTCATGAACCAAAAATGATCTAAATGGTGCATGCTCCTGGACTTAAGGGTTTAACATGGAGGACTACAAGTAGGAGAAATAATCAAGGGTATAGGAGCAACTAAAATGGTGGTTGCTGTACAAATCCTCAAATTGGACCAGAATGGAAAAGAGGTTGATTCACTCAAATTTTTCAAAGAACAGCACTAGGTTTTTGCACAAAGTGGAATAGTATGCTCCTACTGACCTCCCCTAATTTTGGTAGAAGTTTTAAGGAAATATATAAATGGGTTGCAGTGCAAAATGCACTCTGGGCCAGAGAAGAAAAATTGAGTGTGGGGCTCAAAATATTTCATGAATGAAATATATTTTTGCATAATAGTGATCTAAAAACATCACATGATATCTCCAAATTTTGGTTGGAATTTTAAGAGAATTTATCAAATGGTTGTAGTTCAAATATGGCCATTTAACCTTGAAAAACCATTTTCAAGAAAATAAAGATCAAGCAACTTAATTATTTAATTAGTTACACTGATAAAAGGAAAGTTTTTCTTGAGAGGTTAAACAAGTCCAATAACATATTTGAAAAGTTTTCTCTTTGGGAAAAACTCATCATGACAGGGAAGGAAAATGATTTAAAAATCAAAATGGAGCTCAGAAATCCAAAGTTTTAATTCCTGGCAAAATTTTAATTTAATAAAACAAGGCCAAATTTTTGGGGTGTCACAATACTATCCCCCTTAAGAAAAATCTCGTCCTCGAGATTTGCTAAAAGCCGTGTTAAGAAAATAATTACGCAATAAAGATGTGGCTACAGTGAGAGGGCAATAAGTGGTGAAAAACCACAGTGTGAAAACTGGGGCTGCGTGGAAGAGTCTACGGTTCGGGACAAAAACGGGTGATTTCTACGCTGGATATAAATTTAGAATAACTCCTAAATTTAAATATACGCTGGTCGTACCCGAGAGCACAGTGCTCCCTCTGGCTGACAGGTGGACCCGGGGTCCACTGTCAGTCTCCTCTTCTCCCTCTGGTTCTTCCTTCTACCTCCTCTCTCCCGCGCGCTTTCTCGCACTTTCTCCACCGGCGATGCCTAACGCGTAGGGAATCTAGGCCGTACCATGGTAGTGCGCGGCGTGCTAGCTGCCGGTGCAGCGTGCACTCACCTCGCGGGCCAGTGTGCTGTCGGCACTGCTCGCGGATTCGACTCCGAACACCGGCGTTCGGCGACGAGCGGCGTTGGTGGACTTTGCCCATCGTACACCGAGCTCGAGCTATAAAAACGGCCGGGGTGCCTCTCTCTTCTTCCTCGCACCTGGCCTCACTTCTCCTCCTCCTTTCTCCATTACTGCTTCCAGAAGCTCGGGTGAGGCTCTAATGGCGGAGGCGATGCCGGACTGGTTTGTGATCCTGATATGCGGAGGGCTGGCGACACTGCTGGGGCTCTCTGTGCTCCTGTGCGCGATGATCTTCGACGAGTATCGCGACGCTGCGGCTCGGGTGTTCGCTCTCCGCGGTGGTGGTGATCATGAGGAGTAGATGGAGGTATGCCGGGTGCTAACTGTTGTTAGTGGGGGTGATTAGCTGGATGTAACACCGTTGCAAGGTTTTGCAAACAGTGTATGCGTCCGAATGATTATGATTGTGAGTCTGCTGCATGGTGCTGTGTGAAATTAATTAATCCATGTCATGAGAAGGGGCAGGTGTAGCAACTCAGGGAAAAGAAATCTCACTCCAGGATTTTGCGAGGGAAAAACAGTTAATTTAAAGAAGCATAAACCACAACAAAAACTACACACATTAGTAGAAGCCAATATAATTGACTCGTCGCACAAATTTGGGGTACCATGCATAAGATACATGCAAATATAAATGCTGCAAAAACAAATACAATAGTGACGTCTAAAATGAAAACGGTAACTGGATGGGGTCCTGATAAAATGTCTCTGGTAAAGGAATACACTCCTCTTCTATCGGAGGCAGTGGATTGACCAGTCGATGTATGCGTCTCTCCGTGTCGGGTCTCAGTGGTCTGCCGATGGCAATCTGAGGATTTAAATCTGTGAGGCTCTAGAGATAATCCATCACTCGCTGGTTCAAATGCTCTTGAGCAATGATGTACTGGATAAGGTTGGCCAGAACTGGGTCTCTCTCAATACGTCCATCGGGAAAAGATGTTACTTCTCCGGGTGCTGCACGACTCGGAAAGTAATAATATCCCCGTTCGCGGGCATAGGGTACTGCGGATCGAAGACGAGCAATCGCTTCTTTCGCAGCAGCTTCTATGGCCAGGTGTGGGGTTGGCATAGATTTCCCCATGAAGGAAACTTCCGTTGGATCTTGATTGGAGTCTACGGGAGGGATATGTACTGCTGCCCAATATTCCTAGGTGGATGGGGTGATCTTTGATTTGAACAGCTCGTACTGAGGTGGCTGGGTAGAACCCATGGTACTGCGGGTAAAATCCCACAATATTTTGACAAAGCTACCTGGGGTTGCATCTGGGGTTCTCAGATGAATGCTGGGGCTCGGCATGATAGGAAAAAGTGTGAGTGTGGTGCACAAGGTGAGGGTTGCTGGGTAAGGTCACAAGGTGGCCTTTATATAGCAATGGAGCTGGATTCGTTTTACCGTGGTGAAAGGTAATAAATTTGCCAGCTTAGCTCCAAAGGTCGGGTCAGTGTCAGAGATACACATATCTCATAAAGAGACGCGTTACTGTGGTTGTCGTCGGGTTGGTTTTGGTAGTTGTGCCCGGAAAAATATGCAGCTATGCGCTGACCAAATATGCAAGGCTACTATTAAAACAGAGGCACAACGACAGGCTGTGTTAATGCACACGGTCGTATGATTACAAAGCGAGGATACACTGAAACTCGGTGCTACTCATACGGCTTAGTCTACCTCGTTTATGTCTAAACGGGCGCGCCTGGTGGATGTCGAGGCTTCTTCACGTGTCTCTCTGCCGGGATTAGTCGGTGATGGCGGAGGAACTGCAGGGTCGGGGTAGTGATGGTGACCATCGCGGGGATTGTTGGCCACAATCCCGTTGGAGTGTGCTCCCAATATGCGACGAAGCACCTCTGGGGTTGTCGCAGCACCTTGGCTGATGGCTGGGGCAGATCTCGGGGTCTCGATCGGTTGTCCAAACAGCACGACTGGGTTGTCGGCGTTGGGCTCATTTTCTCCTCTCGCCGGGGCTCAACGAACCAGCTCTCCACGAGCTGCGATTAGATCAATAGTGATCTGGTCGAACAGTGCCTCCAGTGCTCTTACATAACGCACTAGGTGCAACAATGCGGGGTCCGTCTCGTGATCTCCGTTGGCAACTTGGGGTGGTCTACCATACCCTTCACGTCTGGGGTAGTAGTGGAACGAGCGACAGTTAACTCTGGGCGACAAGTGCCTGAGATGAACTATAGCCTCTCGAGCGGCTAGCTGGATGGCTTGTGGCTCAACGGAAGTTGTCCTTCCGGTGAACCTGTAGGGGTGCTCGGGTGCTAGACCCCTACCGTAGATGTGCACAGTGGCCCAGAATTGACGTTCTTCACCGCTCATGGGTCCTTGATACACGACATATTCTGGTGGCTCTTCTAACGCGTAGGCACGACGGGTGAGGTTTGCGAGGATGGTCACAAAACCTCCAAGGTTGGTTGCTGTGGTCTTGTTGTGCACTATGGGGCCAGGCATTGCGGCTCGGTTTGGGTAGCGGCTGTGCTGTGCTGGGTTGAGGCTAGCGTGTCCTTTTTATAAGAAAAAGGGGACGGAGTCTTCCTTCGCACGCTTGCGAGAAAGGACTATTTAGGGGCCAGTCTCTGGCGCATGAGCGACAGGTTAGGTTGATAGGTTGGGCACCGACTGCCAAAAGGTGTTGGGTCACTGTGTGGCTATCTTGCACGAGAAGCTTGGCTGGGGTTTGGTTAAGGTCTGGTGGGTTGGTTTGCCTAAGTTTTTCGACCTGGCTAAGATAGGATTAGCCAATGGTCAGCCTGGCTCTGATACCAAGTCTGCCACGACCGGTTTTCCGGATAATAAATTTCCAGAAAAGACCGTCGTGCTCATCAGCCCCAGGATTACTGTTAGCTGATGAGGCTCCAACTTAATACGGAAATTCCAAGCAAAATACAAAATATGTAGTACAAGACCATTCTGGCCTATGAGTACAACAAATGGTTTCTAGTGGTTGATGGCGGAAGCAGGTTGTGACACATCAGTGTCTATGGGACTCCATTTCCCACGGGAACAGCTGACCAGGTTAATTCCTATCTTCGCGAGGCTGCTATCTCCATTGAGTGGGTTCCGGGGCTGGCATCGCGTCACTCCTCTCCGTGCAAGAAAATCTGGCCAAGACAATAGCCAGGGACAAGCCAATGAGTACTTTGAATGTACTCGCAAACATTATGAACACAGGCATAATATAACAATGATGTGCTGAAAATATTTTTATGCTCATGACGTCAGTCACAAAAGATAAATGAAACTCTGATGCGTGCAAGCAAGTTATTTATAAAAATGCAATAACATGGTAGTATAAAAATTTATGAAACAAATAACAAGCAATGCCACAGTCGGGCGTCTTAGCGACACCACGTAAAGGGCTTTAAAAGAAATGCCATAGTTGCGCGTCTGAGCGACACCACATAAAGGGCTTTAAAAGAAATGCCACAGTCGGGCGTCTGAGCGACACCACATAAAGGGCTTTAAAAGAAATGCCACAGTCGGGCGTCTGAGCGACACCACATAAAGGGCTTTAAAAGAAATGCCACAGTCGGCCGTCTGAGCGACACCACATAAAGGGCTTTTAAAATAAACATTCATAGTGAATATCCCGGAGGTAGAACCATCCTAGAGATACTCGATAATAACAATAATATCACGGGTTAGTCAACAACAATAATAATCATAGT